>NC_053027.1:467496794-467796794 GCF_003073215.2 Triticum urartu
GTTTGTTGGAAAGCTAGAGACAAGGGCTAACACAATCTTCAAAGAAATATCAATAAGAAGCAAATGAGAAAAGGCCCATAAGAAAATGGTGAGAACCTTCCTCGGAAAAGACCGGTAAAACCTCCAACACCGAAAACATCATAGAAGATGCATGCGAACTCCGTTTTCGATGAACTCAAGCTTGTAATCAAGATGACCATAAGCTCTAAGACTCACAAAGAGAACCAAACAAGAACCAAGAAAGATGATGCAAGGATGCAATGGTTTGAGCTCTCTACTAACGATACGATCAAGCTACCAACTTGAGAGCCCCCCTTGATAGTATGGCAAACGATCCTATAACCCGGTCTCCAAACTACCACCATGAGACCGGTAAAATAGAAAACCTATCAAGGGCAAATCTTTGCCTTGCACATGGTCCACTTGAGCTAGATGATGACGATCTTGACTCCCTCAAGTTGGACCACCTTTCTTGATTGCGTTGGCTCGATGAAGACTAGATGATTGCTCCCCCATAGTCCACTATGGGTGAGCCACTCTGCGGCACATCTTCACAAGTCCATTGTCACCACAATGGACGGCAAGCTTCAAGCAAGTGATCTCTTCGCGATGATCCACTTGAACTTGCACACAGCAATCTTGATGACGATCACCACTTGATGTCATCCTCTCCATGGGTTGAGTGATATCTTCCTCTTGACACAAGCCCATGAACACGTACCTAACCCCACGTAGAACTCTCACATAGACCATGGGTTAGTACACAAAGCACAATGGACAATGCTTACCAAACCATGGGATCACTTGATCCCTCTCGGTACATCTTCTACGCTTTGTGAGTTGATCAACTTGATTCACTCTTGACTTAGTCTTGATCAACCTTGAATCTTTCCAACTCTCTTCATTTGGATGATGTCTTGAAGGTAAACATGAATGATCACACAATTCTTCTTCTTCAAGACATGCTTGCAATAAGCTCAACTCTCACATGACCAAGCTTTGGATAATTCCTTAATAGCACCTTCATTTGGATGATGTCTTGAAGGTAAACATGAATGATCACACAATCTTCTTCTTCTTCAAGACATGCTTGCAATAAGCTCAACTCTCACATGACCAAGCTTTGGATAATTCCTTAATAGCACCTTGGTCAACACAAACTCTCCTTGAAACCAACACATGTACTCCAAGAAAAGCCTATGGACAAAACCTTCAAATATAACTCAAGGCAACCATTAGTCCATAGAGATTGTCATCAATTACCAAAACCAAACATGGGGACACCGCATGTTCTTTCAATCTCCCCCATTTTGGTAATTGATGACAATCACTTTCAAGAGAGTTTATACAAGGAATTATGCATCACCATGCACTGCAACAACCAATAATGCATGCGAATGAGATGCAAAAGCTAAGGAAACATAAACCAAAGCTTCTCCACACAACTCTCTGAAACTTCTCCCCCATTGGCATCGATTGCCAAAATGGGCGAAAAGCTTAGAGGGTCAATATAGATTGTGGTCCTCCATAAATTGTGTATTTCTCAACAAGAGAGTGGAATGCAATACACACATCCAACGGTAAATACTTGGAGGAAGACAAACTATATTGAGGCCCAAAGATTGCAAAAGGAAGATATGCCACAAAGACATAACAAAGAGAGAAACAAGCAATCAAGCAATCAAAAGATATCTATTGAAGCAAGCTATCAAAAGATACCAATTGAACCAACTAGGCCAATGATCCTACGAGCCACATGAATAAAAGATATTATGATATGAGCAAAGGAGTGTTCTAAAGAAACTAGAGAGGCTCCCCATGATTTGTGCACACATAAAAATATTTGAATATGGAAACAAAGTGCACAAAATAGGATCATAGCTCCCCCAAAATCAATAGAAACTTACAACAAGTGCAAGTGAGCATATAAGAAACTAAGCCTAGTACATGTAACAAACACATGGTTGAGCAATAAGTGAAAGAGGCAACTTAAGAATGGGCTCAACCAAAATTATGTGTGTGAGTCAAGGCAATGCACTTGAGAAGACTAATGTACGGATGAGCATTAACCATCAATAAAGTCTTGAAATAATGAGGTAACACAGTGCAAGGCCTATCATTCCCACACACAACAAGCAAATGGGTTCACAAGATTACTAATAAGCATATAGAGAACCTATGCTTGTGACAACCCGCGGTGAACATAGAAGATGAAAGGCGCGTCAAGACGAGGGATGCCAATTAAGATGGAAAAAACCTCGTAAAGAAAAGCATGAGGAAAATAATGTTCACCGCACAAGAGCGCATCAAGATGCAACGATAGAAGACACGCACTCAAGGCAAAAGCTTTCACGGAGCCACCAAAGAAATAACATAAGAAAGACAAGGTGGACATGAAAGAAAGGATATCAACTAGATATGCAACTTATCTCAAGTGTATAAGATTCTAGGTAGACGAAATCATGATGATATATATCTACAAAGAAGGATGTACACCCGAAATAGTTACAACACGAGGAACAAGATATCCAAAGGGAGGTCATACATATACCAATAAGATATTTGCTTGGAAGTATAGCACATGGCTAGATATGGTCTTATAGTATATAAATGAATTCCTACCACACACCCATCAAAGACATCACAACTAGCAACAAGACATCATCGTTGGGATGCTTTGAGAAAGGAAACAAGTATCACAAGAAAGAATGGATAACATGCCATGATACAACCTACACAAGGTTGATGCAAGAAATGTGTGCATGAAGTATATGAAGATACTTGTTACCGAGATAATATTGGAAGGATGTAGTAGATACCAATTGAAGATACAAAGTAGTTCATTGATCATCCTAGCTTGACTCCAATAAGCACATGGTGACAACACCTTCCTTGTGAGTGAGCCGAGCATCCAATGCATCTCCACTTGTTCCTAGAACAATAACACAAACAAAATGGTACCCAAACTCATTGGGACCAAAGAGTTAGAGAACCAACAACACATAGGACAAACTCCACATAAATATGTGCATATAGATATGAAAATGAATTTCATGCACATCTCATCCAATTTGAGACTTGGTGGAGTTTCCCCTATAGATTGGGTCAAAGAAAGAAAGCATGCCAAAGATACTAAACGAAGTTAATATGCATGCTCAAGACTTTCAAGAACCGATACCAAATGACAAAGAAAAACCAAGTGAAGAAAAGATACCAAATGAATAAAACATCACTTGGAGGATATCCATAAAAGATACATCAAGGAATGAGATATCCATTGATACACTAAAAAAAGGTATCAAACTCCCAAAAGAGAGGATGGTTCCAAACAAACCAAGCTCTCTACAAAGTTTCATCATGGCACAAAGTACCAAAATGAAAACGGCTTGCCTTCCACCAACACACACTTGATAAGGATCGCAAGACGAGTGTTTTATAGAAAATAGGATAGCTCCCCCAAAACTAGTGCATTGAGAGAATTTGCATTTGAATACAAAATGCACAAGGTGGGATCACCACTTTCACTATATCTAGAAAACACTAAACAAGATCCACAAGTGGTATGGAAGACAAAGGGAGATGATACAAACCTTGGAAAGAGAAAAGGCAAATAAAAAACAAAAGCCAATGTAAAGATGATCAATAAATTCTACCACAAAAGTGAGTACCAATTGTCAAAAGACAAGAAGTAAATGGAAATAATTCCCGGTGGTAGATAGCAAGGATATTCGACATCATCTTCACACCATACAAAAAGCAAATTGCAACTAGTAGAGCTAACATGCCACCTAGGAACAAAATAATTTACAATATCAACTCTAGATGACAATATCTCAAATGTACACATTTTCTAGGCTAGTAATATACACATAGCATATTACTCCCCCATAATGTGATACCAATTAAAGATAGACAAGAGGCAATTAAAGGATCCAACAAGAGATAATTAATGGACTATTTAGAATTTGAATTTCTCATGAGAAGACATACCACATAGTGACTAGATAAGCTTGCAATATCAATACTAAGTGGCATTCCCCATGTACCCACCTTTATACGATTGTGAAGTGCACAAAGCACATCACTCCCCCATAATGGGATATTCCATTAATCTCTCACAAGAGCCAACTAAGAAATAAACAAGATGCAAAAGGCTCAACGCATGACACACACGTACATGATGTGCAAACCAACACACACATACTTGCTTGCTCAAGATAATCAAGTTGGAAGCACAACATATACAAACACATGCAAGGAACAAAACCAAAACATGCAAGGGGGCAAGTAACTTTCAATGTAAGCAATTGAGGTACAAGTTACCGCAAGGAGGCACATTGGATATAAGATATAATCCTGATAATTCAATTGACTTGGCTTGAGACAATTAGAATGATGAAGTCCCCTTAATTCTTCATAAAGTAGCCAAGTCTCCAGTGCCCTCCAACAACACCTATTGATCAAGTTTGAGCTTGTTGGTCCCCAACCAAGTTGGGTCGTAACAGGTTAGTCACAATAGGCTTGGCTACCCAAATGGTTCTCTTCTTGACACCACTTTGAGTACCAACAACTTTGGCAAACACATTGCCAACCTTATCCTTCCCAAGAGAATAGATATCATCAATAATAATTGGGTTGGATAAGTTACCACTAGTGCATGAAGATGCGAGGTGACCTTTCTCACAACATAAGTAGCAATGTCTACTCTTCACTTTCTTCTCACTTGATTTCTCAACTTGAGAAGCATTAGCTTGAGGATTCTTGGGAAGAGGACTTTCTTCAACTTGTGGTTGAGCATGAGATCGAACTTGTGGCCGCTTCCCTTGTTGCTTGTCACTAATGGCCTTTGTCGGTGTCAAAACCGGCGGATCTCGGGTAGGGGGTCCCGAATTGTGCGTCTAGGCCGGATGGTAACAGGAGGCAAGGGACACGAAGTTTACCCAGGTTCGGGCCCTCTTGATGGAGGTAAAACCCTACGTCCTGCTTGATTAATATTGATGATATGGGTAGTACAAGAGTAGATCTACCACGAGATCAGAGAGGCTAAACCCTAGAAGCTAGCCTATGGTATGATTGTTGTTTTGTATGTTGTCCTACGGACTAAAACCCTCCGGTTTATATAGACACCGGAGAGGGTTAGGGTTACACAAAGTCGGTTACAATGGTAGGAGATCTATATATCCGTATCACCAAGCTTGCCTTCCACGCTAAGGAAAGTCCCTTCCGGACACGGGACGAAGTCTTCAATCTTGTATCTTCATAGTCCAGGAGTCCGGCTGAAGGTATAGTCCGGCCATCCGGACACCCCCTAATCCAGTACTCCCTTAGTAGCCCCCGAACCAGGCTTCAATGACGATGAGTCCGGCGCGCAGATTGTCTTCGGCATTGCAAGGCGGGTTCTCCTCCAAATTCTGTGTACCTGTTGAATAAAGTCCGGTTTCTTGTAAATGTTGCGCTCCTTGGCATCTACACCCAATAATGGCCGTCTCCCACATGTCAAACGAATATGAAAAGTCCGATTGTTTTCACATCCACACCCCTAGCCGCGTAAATGAGCCACCCATTTAAGGGGACGAGGATTTAGATCCAAACCACACCTTCTCCCCTTCGCGAGTGTTCATCAGAGCGCGTCCGAAAAAGGTCCATACCACCATGGACAGCCGTCGCAACTCCTCCTTTCGCCCTTCCAGCCCTCAGCCTGGATATTGGGAGAGATGCTCCATCCCGCATAGCGAGCTAGTGACGCTCCAGACCAAGGGATTTCTCCCCCCGGCCTATATGGTCCCGGTTCGAGCCGGTCTTGCCATCGATAATGGCGGAGAGCAAGCGGAGAGTGCCCCTAATCCCTCCAAAGGAGAGCGGGTATGCCTCGTCCCTTATTTAATAAGAGGGCTCGGATTTCCAATCCATCCGTTTCTCCGGGGGCTCCTGGAGTTCTATGGCCTCCAGCTACACAATCTTATGCCTGCCTCCGTATTGCATATCGTGGGCTTCGTTTCGGGCTGTGGAAAGAGCTATTCTGCCTTGTGCCCCGTTCTCAGAAGGGGTCGATATATCAAGTGGGCGGAGCCAAAGTGTGGCGCATCGTCGGGACCGGATATCTATCCGGAACCCCAAAGAAGGCGTCCGAGGACTGGCCTTCGGAATGGTTTTACATAGAGGATGTCCCGTTGCCGGATCATGTCCGGATCGACCTCCCTGAGTTCGACAGTGCTCCACTAAAGAAGCGCCTAAGTTGGCGTCCATGGAGCCCTCAGAGGGAAAGTGACAAGGATGTCCGTTACCTGATGGGCCGGATAAGATTGTTAGCTCATTCCGGACTGACCATGATCGGGGTCATGGCTGCATGCATCATGCGAGGGGTGCAGCCGCTACAGTACAGAGGCCACCCCATGTGGGATTTCAACGGGGAGGATGACGCCACCCGCTATGGCCGTAAGGGACCAGATTCGGCTGTGGCGCTAACAAAGACCTTGTCCGCTTTATACAAGGGAGAAGAGGAGGAATTTCTCCGCGTCAACCCACAGGGTGGATTTTCTATGTACAATCCCCCAAGCTGGGTAAGTGGTTTACTTGCCGATCCGTTTTATATTCCCATTGTTAAATATTCAGTCTAATGACTTTAATGCAGGAACTGCGCCAGGCTGTTAAAGAAATAAACAGCCCTCCTCCACAACCCAAGGACCCAGGACGGTCCCTCGACCCGGCCTCTCAAGAGGATCCGGACTTATTTGTGGAGCTGATTGATGGAGTGTTCCATCAATTGAGCAAGGACAACGCCTTGGTGGCCATTAGGCCGATTACCCAGGGCTAATCCCGGCCTCCCAGGTAACTGAGATCAAAATCCCAGTACCCCGAATAGGGGTCCGCCCTCTCGTGTTTTTAGTTTCCTGATTACAACCGAGCTTTGCAGGGGAGGTTTTTGAGACGGGAGGCCGAACCTGTGGCGACAAGCCAACAAGGGGCCGCAGGGCCCCGTGGGTAGAAAAGAGGTGCAGTCCAGACCGAGGCATCAGCGCAAAGGTATGGCGCGCCCCCTTATCCCAGGTGTTATACATTCAAGGCATATTAACACTCGTGCTCTCTTCAGGACAAAGAGACCTCGCCGGACTATATCCGGAGAGGCTGCCAATCGCGCCTCCACCAGCCAAGCTCCAAAGCCTGGTCCGGAGGTGGAGGCGAACACAAGGTGCCCACCGGACGCTCCTCCGACAGAGGATGTGGACAGGTTGTCTGCCACCAACTCTGAGGTGGAGAGTGCCATGAACCACAGGCATCACCGGACAATTCTTCGCGACGCTTGTTTCTCCCGAGAGGCATTAGATGCCTTCAATTCGGGAGATGCGTACCTCCGTGCCGCTCAAAATGGTCTAGCCAGAGCCACGGAACAATATGTAAAATACATACGGATAAGAAAATTTTGGTAATTATATATATATATATACTAGTAGGCCCCGAGACTTGAAACAGTTAGAATAACTGATTTAAGGATCATTTGTTATGCAGGTTCTTACAGAAAAGAATTCCCTACTGTCCCAGGAGCTGGAAGAGTGCAAAGCCCAACTTGAGGCCGCACTAGCCGCGGCAGGGGAGCCCAAGGAGACCCCCTCTGGTAATATACACTTCGAAAGATAAGTATTTTGCGAAGCACGGCATGGGTGCGAATCTGACAAATGAAATTGCAGATGGCGCCGGATTGAGTCCGGAAAGGAAACAACTCCTACGCCAGCTGAAGGCTGGTGAGAAGGTGCTGACAAAGGTGAGGCGGGAGAAGAACGATCTCCAAGATGCCAACACCAAGCTGGGCATCGACCTGAAAGATGTTCGTGCCCAGCTGTCAAACTGCGTAAAGGAGAATCAGCGGCTTCGGCGCGGCATATTTAGTAAGTGCGTGAACAAACCTTTGAAAAAAAGTTCGGCAGGGAAGTCGACTAACAGAGTAATGTCTGTAGGTGTGCTAACGGGTCGTCCTGCAGAGGAGATGCCCGGTTCTACGGGTGACCTTCTTCCCGAGCTCTCGCAACTGCTCGAGCGAGTTCGGCAGGCGATGCAAGGCGTCGCCCAGGCCTTGTTGCCATCCATCTCCATGCCCGAAGGTCTTGGAGAGCTTGCGGAGAAGCTAAAGGTAGCACGGCGGCGCTTTCGATCGTGGAAGATATCGGCCTGCCGTCAAGGCGCTAGGGAGGCCTGGGCCATGGTGAAGACGCGGTACACAAAGGCTGACCCCAACCACATGGCCGAGGTCGGTCCTGTGGGGCCCGATGGAAGGAGATCCCTGTAAGCTTAGTATACGGCCAAGTAGAATTGGCCACAAAGTATTCCCAACAGGACTGTAAATTAGACAGCCTGTTAGATGGTATTGAAGAGGAATACAATCAGTCAGAATGACTATGTAATTTAATTGACATTTATAATGCCTTCTAGCCGGATTGTAGATCGTTTGTCATGGCCGACCTTTTTGCTTCAGCCTTGAGACCTGACGGTCCGGAGTGTGTCCGAATTCCCATGCGGTTATATAAGAACCGGGGAATGCATGGAGACCAGGCGTAGGGGTCATTAGTGCATGAACAGACAAGTGCCCGACTAGTTATGTTATATTACATGGTTAGTAAGAAACATCTTCCAAGGAGAATAGTTCCGTTAGGGGTTCCTTTCCCTGGGAGGCATGCCCTAAAGTGCATGCCCACTCTGCGAAAAAGACGCGGTAAAAAGAATATGGGGGCGCATAAATAAATAAGTGAAAAGATCATCTTTTAGGTCACCGACCGAATATTCCCTTAAGAACGCTAGCTTTCGGCTTCACCCAGTCTGAGGTACACATCCGGCTGATCCGGCAGTAACAATCGCAGAGGTGCTCCCTTTACCGCCTAGCCAAATAATCGGGAACGTAGGGGTAAGCACAGGAGCCAGGCAACCCAGCTTGGCCAAAACTTAAGTCATATCGATGCATATAATGGTGAAATAAAAGGTACATGCGGAAGTGTAACACATGTGTTGGGCATGAAGCCCATATAAATAAGCTTTTGTTAAAAGAAGCCCCCAGGTTTAATGAGTGCGAATAGCACATCATTTGATGAGCCTTTAAAGGCTATGAGAGAAAGGAAGGGGAGAAGGAGAGAAATGTAAGACAGACACTATATAAAAAATGGACAGAGGAAGGAGACGAACACAGAGTCTGGCGCTAGGCATAGAATCTTCGGAGACGGGCTGCGTTCCATGGGTTCGGCTCGAGTCGGTTATCCAATGCATCTCGCAGGCGGTACGCTCCACCAGTCAGGACTTGGTCAATTATGAAGGGACCTTCCCACTTGGGCTTGAGTTTGTCCTTTTTCTTGTCCGGCAGGCGTAGAACTAATTCGCCAACGTTGTAATTTTTGGCCAGTGCTTCTCTGCTTTGGTATCTTCGAGCCTGCTGTTGATAGAATGCGGAACGGGCTTTTGCCACATCACGCTCCTCCTCCAATGCGTCCAAACTGTCTTGCCGATCGAGCTCAGTTTCTCTTTCTTCGTACATGCGCACTCGAGGTGAGTCATGAATTATGTCGCAAGGCAAAACTGCCTCTGCGCCGTACACCATAAAGAATGGTGTGTATCCGGTGGTGCGATTCGGCGTGGTCCGCAGCCCCCAGAGTACGGAGTCGAGCTCCTCCACCCAGTGCGTGTTAGATTCCTTGAGGGACCGCACTAATCTGGGTTTGATGCTGCTCATGATAAGACCATTTGCATGTTCGACCTGGCGGTTAGTTTGTGGGTGATAGACGGAAGCATAATCGAGCTTGATGCCCATGTTTTTGCACCAGAGTTTTACCTCGTCGGCCGTAAAGTTCGTACCGTTATCAGTGATGATGTTGTGGGGGACGCCGTAACGGTGTACAACCCCGGATATAAAGTCTATCAGCGGTCCGGATTTGGCCATCTTAACAGGCTTGGCTTCTATCCATTTGGTGAACTTATCCACCATGACCAGTAAGTATTTTTGCTTGTGGGTTCCGCCTTTAAGGGGCCCAACCATGTCAAGCCCCCAGACCGCGAAGGGCCAAGTGATGGGGATAGTTTGGAGGGCGGTGGGTGGCATATGGCTTTGGTTTGCAAAGAGCTGGCAGCCGACGCATCGTTGGACTAAGTCCTGGGCGTCTGCCCGGGCCGTCGGCCAATAAAATCTTGTACGGAAGGCCTTGCTTAGAAGGGACCGAGCTACAGCGTGATGACCGCCGAGTCCGGCATGAATTTCAGCCAGGAGGTTCCGCCCTTCCTCTTCGGAGATGCACCTTTGAAGGACTCTGGTAGTGCTTTTCTTATAAAGCTCTCCCTCGTGGACTTTGTAGGTTTTGGATCACCGCACTATGCAGCGTGCCTCATTTTGGTCCTCGGGGAGCTCCTACCTAGTAAGGTAGGCGAGGAATGGTTCTGTCCACGGGGCGATGACGACCATCATTACGTGGGCTGAAGGTGTTATTTCATTGGCAGAGCCTCCGATTGTGTCAGAATGTTCGGTGTCGGGCAGTGTGGTTGGGTCCGGGCTGTTATTGTTCGGCTCCCCTTCCCATACTACGGATGGCTTGAACAGCCTTTCCAAGAAGATGTTGGGGGGGGACTACATCGCGTTTCGCACCGATGCGTGCTAGGACATCTGCCGCCTGATTATTTTCCCGGGCTATATCGTGAAATTCAAGCTCCTTGAACCGAGCTGACATTTTTAGGATGGCGTTGCAGTAAGCTGCCATTTTTGGATCCTTGGCATCGAAGTCTCCATTTATTTGGGATATTGCGAGGTTCGAGTCCCCGCGCACCTCTAGGCGTTGAATGCCCATGGATACTGCCATCTGGAGACCATGTAAAAGGGCCTCATATTCGGCTGCATTGTTGGAGTCTGTGTACATAATCTGGAGTACGTATTGAACTGTGTCTCCTGTGGGGGATGTCAAAACGACGCCAGCCCCTAGTCCGGCCAACATCTTGGAGCCGTCGAATTGCATGATCCAATTTGAATATGTGCCGTACTCTTTAGGGAGTTCGGCCTCCGTCCATTCTGCGACGAAGTCGGCCAAAACATGCGACTTGATGGCTCGCTGTGGCTTATAAGTTATGTCGAACGGGAGGAGCTCAATGGCCCATTTTGCAATCCGGCCCGTTGCATCACTGTTGTTTATAATATCGTTAAGTGGTACTTCTGAGGCTACTGTTATTGAACACTCTTGAAAGTAGTGTCGTAGCTTCCGAGATGCCATGAATACCGTGTACGCAATCTTTTGATAATGTGGGTACCGTGATTTGCACGGAGTGAGGACAGTGGACACATAATAGACCGGCTTTTGAAGGGGGAATTTGTGTCCGTCTGTTTCTCGTTCGATGACAAGCACTGCGCTTACAACCTGATGTGTTGCTGCAATGTACAATAGCATTGGTTTGCCAATGTTTGGCGCGGCCAGGACTGGGTTTGTTGCCAATATGGCTTTTATTTCGTCGAGTCTGGTCGTGGCTGCATCCGTCCATTTGAAGTGTTCGGTGCGCCGAAGGAGGCGGTAAAGGGGTAGGGCCTTTTCTCCCAAGCGGGAGATAAAGCGGCTTAGAGCCACCACGCATCCGGTTAACTTTTGTATTTGTTTGAGGTCCTTTGGGATATCCAATTGTGATAGAGCTCGGATCTTGGCTGGATTTGCTTCAATTCCTCTACCGAATACAATGAAGCCCAAGAGCTTCCCGGCTGGGACGCCGAAAACGCATTTTTCCGGGTTGAGCTTGATGTCGTATGTTCGGAGGTTATCAAATGTGATCCTCAAGTCGTCTACTAGAGATTTGACATATCTTGTTTTGACGACCACATCATCTACATATGCCTCCACTTTTTGCCGATCTGGTTTGCCAGACATGTCTGAATCATGCGCTGATATGTTGCGCCAGCGTTTTTGAGCCCGAAGGGCATTGTGTTGAAGCAGAATGGGCCGTATGGTGTGATAAATGCCGTTGCCTGTCTCTTAGGTTCGGAAAAACGCCGAAGAGCTTGTTTGACAGGTTTGAATCCTTTTAGGATATTTAAGCTGTGCTCGGCCAGCCTGCGTGGGATTCCTGGCATGTCTGAAGGGTGCCAGGCAAAAATGTCCCAGTTCTCTCGTAGGAACTCTCGCAGTGCGGCGTCTACATCAGGGTTTAACTGTGCCCCGATGGAAGCTGTTTTATTAGGGTCCGTTGGATGGACCTGGAATTTGACTATTTTGTCCGCCGGTTTAAAGGAGGTGGACTTGGATCTTTTGTCGAGTACCACATCGTCCCTATTCACCATGGAGCGCAGCGCAGTCAGTTCCTCAGCCGCTAGGGCTTCGGATAGTGCCTCGAGGGCCAGTGCGGCTATCTTGTTTTCGGCGCGGAGTGCTATGTCCAGATCACTAGCGAGAGTGATGACCCCGTTAGGCCGGGGCATCTTGAGCTTCATGTACCCGTAATGGGGTATTGCTTGGAAGACTGTAAACGCTTCCCGCCCTAGCAGAGCGTGATAACCGCTGCTGAACGGAGCCACATGGAACGTGACCTCTTCGGACCTGTAATTATCCGGCGTGCCGAACACCACATCTAGTGTGATTTTTCCTGTACAGCGTGCTTCCCGACTGGGGATTATTCCTCTAAAGGTTGTGCTGCTTCGCTCAATGCGGTTCCAGTCTATTTCCATTTTTTGAAGGGTTTCCTCATAAATGAGGTTCAATCCGCTGCCGTCATCCACGAGTAACTTGGTAAGAAGAAAGTCGTCCACTATTGGACTGAGGACCAATGCGGCTGGTGCTCGGGCTGTTCAGAATTTAGGTTCATCACTTGTGTTAAGGTAATAGCCGTGTCACTCCATGGGTTTATTGTTGCTACTTGGTAGACTTTGGCAAGGCTGCGGAGTGTCCTTTTTCGCATATTATTTGATGCAAAAGTCTCGAAGACTGTTAATACCGTATTGGTGTCTCTGGGGTGGCTTTCTGTGGCCTCCGGAATTAGTAGATCTTCGCCAATTTTGGCCACCTGCCGGAGTATCCAACATGCTCTAAGGCTGTGAGTTGGTGTGGCGTCCTCTGAACTGTGAATTTTACAGGGTCCATTAAGCCATCCTTCCAGTACGGTTCCATGCCCTGTAGAGGGTTTTTGCTTTTTGGTGTTTGATCCGGGTGTCTGGCGATGATGCACCCTTTTATTTCGGACTGGGTTTGTATTCAAGGCTGGATCGTCCCAAAATTTCATTTCGGATTTCCAGGCGCTTTCCATCGCATAGTATTTTCGTACAATGGCGCCAAGTCAGCGAAGCGTGTAATATCACGGCGACTTATGGCGTTGAGGATTCCCTTGTCCGTGCAATTATTGCAGAAGATTGAGATTGCGTCTTCCTCGCGGCAGTCCCTTATCCTGTTCCTAACCAGGAGGAATCTGGCCCAGTAATGATGTACTTTTTCTTCAGGCTCTTTCCTGATTTGGGATAGATCGCTTATGTTCGGGTGGGTGGGTGGAATTAAATCCGAAGCCTCACCCAATCTGAGGCTCAGAGGCCGAGGAATTTCCGAACTTGAAAATTTGGATTCCTCGATGTTGTCCAGTGAATCCAGCCCGTCGCCTGACTCTAAGTTCAGGTCTTGAGTGATATCCTCCCCTCCACGGGTATCCGGCTTGGAGGGATCGGGAATCCGGACGTAGCTAGTCCTTAAGATAGATGAAGGGTCGCCGCACTGTCCCTCTACCACGGCAACGTGATGGGTGACTTGGGGAGAGTTAATATCTCTCAGATCGGGTTTAGGCCCAATCTGGTCGTAATCCCTAGCGACTCCCAGGGGCGACGATGCGATCCAAGAGCTCGTTTATGGAGGAGAGCTCCATTGGATCTAACTGCTCGGCGAGTTCCGAGCTGACATGAAGATTGTTTTCGATGGCTCGAGAGGTCATCGTCGGCGCAGAAGCCGAACAAGCGGTCATAAGAAAACCACCTAGCCGGAGGGTTTGGCTGACAGCCAAAGCTCCCTTAGCAACGGTGCCATCTTTAAAGACGGGGCGAGGCATCCTTCCTGATGGTGACGACACAGAGGAACTCTCAATGAAAGCACCAATGTCGGTGTCAAAACCGGCGGATCTTGGGTAGGGGGTCCCGAACTGTGCGTCTAGGCCGGATGGTAACAGGAGGCAAGGGACACAAAGTTTACCCAGGTTCGGGCCCTCTTGATGGAGGTAAAACCCTACGTCCTGCTTGATTAATATTGATGATATGGGTAGTACAAGAGTAGACCTACCACGAGATCGGAGAGGCTAAACCCTAGAAGCTAGCCTATGGTATGATTGTTGTTCTGTATGTTGTCCTACGGATTAAAACCCTCCGGTTTATATAGACACCGGAGAGGGTTAGGGTTACACAAAGTCAGTTACAATGGTAGGAGATCTACATATCCGTATCGCCAAGCTTGCCTTCCACGCCAAGGAAAGTCCCTTCCGGACACGGGACGAAGTCTTCAATCTTGTATCTTCATAGTCCAGGAGTCCGGCTGAAGGTATAGTCCGGCCATCCGGACACCCCCTAATCCAGGACTCCCTCAGCTTCTTCTTCAATGGGCAAGATCTAACATGATGCCCTTCTACTTTGCACTTGAAGCAAACAATCTTGGCCGAATTCTTGACTTGTTCTTGGCCCTTCTTTTTGTTCACCTTGGACTTCTTCTTCTTGTTGGAGTTGAATCCAAGTCCACCTTTGTCATTGGGGGATTTTTGCACACTCAAGATATTGTTGAGTGTGAATTTTCCTTCATGACTCTTTTCCAAGTCTTTCTTCAAAGAAGTGACTTGGGCCTTGAGCTCTTTGATTTCTTTCTCTGCATGGTTAGTCTCAACACAAGTACTAGAGGAAGTATAAGCTTCATCGTTAGAGCAACAAGGCAAGGAAAGCAATTCATCACAAGATGTACCAATGTTATGCATGGATGAATCGCGAGGACTAGCACAAGGCAATATAGCATTTTGACCAAAAGTAGTGCTAGTATCCACATGAGGCTCACTAGATGTTACCTTAGCAAGCATGGCCTCATGAGCTATCTTTAGCACATTATGGGATACTAGAAGATCATCATGAGAGCTTGTGAGTTTACATGATTTTCTTCCAACATCCCATAATTGCTAGATAGCAACTCAAGTTGAGCCCTTAGCTCAACATTCTCCTTCAATATGGATGCTTCACAAGAGATAGAGTTAGTAGCACAAGCATCATCATTAGCAACAAGAGGAGAAGACAACTTGGCAAGCTCTTTTGAATATGAAGCTTTAAGTTGAGCATGAGACTCGGTGAGTTTGATGAGCTCACCCTTGATGACCCTTGAGCCATTTTCGAGGTGCTCAAAATCCTCAAGGAGTCTAGCATGAGCAACTTCAAGCTTAGCATTTTTAGTTTTGAAATCATTGGCCACCTCGAGTGCTCTATCATGAGATTCCTTTATTCTAGATAATTCTAGAGCAAAGGTCTCCTCAAGAGATTCGGATGTGGTTTGTTCATGTTCAAGAGCTTGAGATAGCTCCGCGATCTCATTTGCGTAATCACGCTCATGAGCTTCCATTTTCTCAATGGTGACCTCATGCTCCTCTAGATGAGATTCCAACTCCTCAATGTATTTCTTGCCTTCAATGGCAATAGACATGATTTCCATGAAGTTGGAACGAGCAAGTTTATTTTTGTGAAGAGCTTTAAAAATCATTTCCCCCTTAGTTTTTAAGGAGGCAACATTATCATTCTCTTCATCATAATCAACATCATCATCACTCTTGCCATCATCACAAGATATATTGGGATTCAAAGTGGGAGATACCTTTGAAGCCTTGGCCATAAGGCAAAATGCAATAGATGATGATGAGGATCCGTTGAAGCACCATTCAAGACCACATCTTGTTCCATGGGGTGTTGGGTTTCCTCTACATTGTTAGCACAACAATTCGAGGACATATATGCATTTTTATCATGGCAACAAGACATAGTAAACATATCATCATGGGATTTAGTCAAGCAATTTCTACATGATATGCAAGGACTATCAACACAAGCATGTGAAACATTTGGAGTGCTCGAAGTGTTAAAGCCCAAAGAAGGAGCATTGCAATAAGATAGTGATGAAGGATCATCCACAATAAACATACTATCATCATTGCAATGACCAACACTACTCACCATATCATTACCTGTGGAAACCACATGTAGGTGAAGTAGAAGAAGTTGAGAAGACTATACGGCCGGATGTGGAGGGAGAACAATCATCCCCACAAAACGTGGACACGCCATATTTATCTTGAAGCTTTGTCCACAACTCATGAGCATCCCGAAACGACATGAGTTGAAATATAACTACATTGCTCAAAGCATCGAAAAGCACATTAGAAGCTTGAGCATTGAGATAAGAGTTTTTATCATCCTCTAAAGATAATCTTTGAGGATCCTTTGGAGGAGAAAAACCCGTATCTACAATTCGCTCTAAATTTGGGTCCATGACCCTAAAGAGAGTAAGCATGCAAATTACCCAAACATCAAAATTTGTGCCATCGAAACTAAGAGTGTGAGAGAATCCTAATCCCCTAGTCGACATCTTTACTCTCTAGGCGGTTAAGCCTAACAAAGAGAGACGAGGCTCTGATACCAATTGAAAGATCGTGGATGTCGCCTAGAGGGGGGTGAATAGGTGTTTTAAAATAATTACGATTTAGGCTTGAACAAATGCGGAATAAACCTAGCGGTTAATTTGTCAAGCACAAAACCTAAAACAACTAGGCTCACCTATGTGCACCAACAACTTATGATAAGCAAGATAAGCAACTATGTGATAGCAAGATATATGACAAGAAACAATATGGCCATCACAAAGTAAAGTGCATAAGTAAAGAGCTCAGGTAAGAGATAATCGAGGCACGTGGAGACGATGATGTATCCCGAAGTTCACACCCTTGCGGATGCTAATCTCCGTTTGGAGCGGTGTGGAGGCACAATGCTCCCCAAGAAGCCACTAGGGCCACCGTAATCTCCTCACGCCCTCGCACAATGCAAGATGTCGTGATTCCACTAAGGGACCCTTGAGGGCGGTCACCAAACCCATACAAATGGCAACCCTTGGGGGCGGTCACCGAACCCGTACACTTTGGCAACCCTTGGGGGCGGTCACCGGTACCCGTCAAATTGCTCGGGGAAATCTCCACAACCTAATTGGAGACCCCGACGCTTGCCCGGAGCTTTACACCACAATGATTGAGCTCCGAACAACACCAACCGTCTAGGGCGCCAAGGCACCCAAGAGGAACAAGCTCTAGGGTGCCCAAACACCCAAGAGTAATAAGCTTCTCAAACTTCACTTCCACGTATCACCGTGGAGAACTCAAACCGATGCACCAAATGCAATGGCAAGGGCACACGGAGTGCCCAAGTCCTTCTCTCTCAAATGCCACCGGAGCAACTAATGCTAGGGAGGAAAATGAGAGGAAGAACAAGAAGGAGAACACCAAGAACTCCAAGATCTAGATCCAAGGGGTTCCCCTCACATAGAGGAGAAAGTGATTGGTGGAAATGTGGATCTAGATCTCCTCTCTCTTTTCCCTCAAAAACTAGCAAGAATCCATGGAGGGATTGAGAGTTAGCAAGCTCAAAGAAGGTCAACAATGGGGGCAAAAACGAGCTCAAGAGATAAGGTTCATTGGGGAAGAAGACCCCCTTTTATAGGTGGGGAAAAATCCAACCGTTATGCTCACAGCCCGCATAGAGCGGTACTACCGCTAGGTCGGAAGTACCCCTTCGAAAAAAATAGCGAGGAGGCAAAAGGCCAGAAGAACCGCTGGAGCGGTACTACCGCTCGACCTCACGGTACTACCGCAAATGGTAGCGGTACTACTGCTTGCGAGCGGTACTAAAAAATACATCCGGGCCTACCACCGCAAGACTTGGGACGAGTTTTTGGTCTGGAGCGGTACTACCGCTGTAGGAGCCACGGTAGTACTGCTCTGGAGCGGTAGTAAAAAATTACATCCACTCCAATTCGTGGTAGTACCGCTGCAGCCTTTTCAGAACACCAAAACTGCCACTACTTTTGCAAACGGACTCTGAATTGGATGAAACCAAGTTTGTTGGAAAGCTAGAGACAAGGGCTAACACAATCTTCAAAGAAATATCAATAAGAAGCAAATGAGAAAAGGCCCATAAGAAAATGGTGAGAACCTTCCTCGGAAAAGACCGGTAAAACCTCCAACACCGAAAACATCATAGAAGATGCATGCGAACTCCGTTTTCGATGAACTCAAGCTTGTAATCAAGATGACCATAAGCTCTAAGACTCACAAAGAGAACCAAACAAGAACCAAGAAAGATGATGCAAGGATGCAATGGTTTGAGCTCTCTACTAACGATACGATCAAGCTACCAACTTGAGAGCCCCCCTTGATAGTATGGCAAACGATCCTATAACCCGGTCTCCAAACTACCACCATGAGACCGGTAAAATAGAAAACCTATCAAGGGCAAATCTTTGCCTTGCACATGGTCCACTTGAGCTAGATGATGACGATCTTGACTCCCTCAAGTTGGACCACCTTTCTTGATTGCGTTGGCTCGATGAAGACTAGATGATTGCTCCCCCATAGTCCACTATGGGTGAGCCACTCTTCGGCACATCTTCACAAGTCCATTGTCACCACAATGGACGGCAAGCTTCAAGCAAGTGATCTCTTCGCGATGATCCACTTGAACTTGCACACGGCAATCTTGATGACGATCACCACTTGATGTCATCCTCTCCATGGGTTGAGTGATATCATCCTCTTGACACAAGCCCATGAACACGTACCTAACCCCACGTAGAACTCTCACATAGACCATGGGTTAGTACACAAAGCACAATGGACAATGCTTACCAAACCATGGGATCACTTGATCCCTCTCGGTACATCTTCTACCCTTTGTGAGTTGATCAACTTGATTCACTCTTGACTTAGTCTTGATCAACCTTGAATCTTTCCAACTCTCTTCATTTGGATGATGTCTTGAAGGTAAACATGAATGATCACACAATCTTCTTCTTCAAGACATGCTTGCAATAAGCTCAATTCTCACATGACCAAGCTTTGGATAATTCCTTAATAGCACCTTGGTCAACACAAACTCTCCTTGAAACCAACACATGTACTCTGATCACACGATCTTATTCTTCTTCAAGACATGCTTGCAATAAGCTCAACTCTCACATGACCAAGCTTTGGATAATTCCTTAATAGCACCTTGGTCAACACAAACTCTCCTTGAAACCAACACATGTACTCCAAGAAAAGCCTATGGACAAAACCTTCAAATATAACTCAAGGCAACCATTAGTCCATAGATATTGTCATCAATTACCAAAACCAAACATGGGGGCACCGCATGTTCTTTCGGTGCGTGAGGGCGCAAAGTGATATGAGGTGTTACCGGCTAGATCGATGTGACTTGGAATCGGGGTCCTGACAACTTTTGTATCAGAGCCTGACTGCCTGTAGGATTACCAAGCCAAGCTGGTTGAAGTCGTGTGTCTAGAAATGCTTTAGTTATATAAGGGAATTGATTGTGGAAGGGAACGTAAGGCCCTTTTTACTCCTTATCCTCATGACCTTCTGATCTGAGTCATCTTATCTTTTCTACGGGGTTAAGAACTAGGCTTCTTTTCTATCTCTCAGGATGACGTGTTACTAAACCGTAGTTGCCTAGGATTGTTGAGTTCAAGCCTCAGTTCAGCTCCTACTACTTCCATATGTTCATAGCTGGCCTCAGAACCTTGATATTGTGATGTTGAGTGGTTATGCCACCATTTTGCAGGATGTCTCAAATCTTTTTGAGCATTTAAAGCCGTTATGCTGTCCGAGTCATCCCAGGTTTATAAACAGTCTGATGCACTTGCAAATATTTCCTCCATGTTCCCGTTGTATTTTTGGGCCAGATTAAGCACACTAATCGGTGTGTTGAGGTACTCCGTTGCCTTGATGTGTATGTTGGAGTTAGTATTATGACCCTAGGTGTCCTCGAGAATTTAGCAATGCTTTCGTATCCCCAGTGTGATGATTCTGGCCATCATTCTTGAAAGCATCCCGTGATGCCATTTAGTAGTAGGTATTCTACTCCTGTGTTCTTGACCCAAGAATCACTCTGTTCACTTCCTGTTGATATTGTTGCTAGTTCCTTTAGGATATTAGTAACCTTTGCGATAGTCCTCGAGGTTCGTGGTATCTCATTCTTCCAATACCATGAACTACTTATGGCAGAAGTTCCTCATTGAACCGAAAGATCACAACTAGAGTGCTCTTGATGAGTTCTCGATTCTATGTTGTGACTTTGCCAGTTCTACCTTCCCGTATGGGTTATCTGGGAGAAATATGTTGAACTCGTTCGACATGCTAACCTATGCATCCACAACTCAGAAAGTTATTTGATCCCTGAGTTGTCCCTCCTTAGTTTTTTTCTGACCTTCGTCTAGCAATTGATAGTCAGGAGTATGTGTGCATTCGTGTTCATCGATGCCTAGTATTCTTGTGGTTCATCAAGCCACCCTATTCCCGAATGACTAGGAGAAACAAACTCCAGAACCTCATCCATATCCAGGATTGGGTCAAAGTAGTTGTATTCCGCAGATCAAAATGCCAATTCAGCTTTTGTTCTGTTCTACCTTGAAGTATTACCCACTTTATGTCAGGAATGTCATGAGAATTGCACCTTCTCTTATGAATGCTTGACATAGTGATACATCTCGCCATCATTATTCATTCCTTGGTGTTGTGTTTTCGCAACCGGAATGCCGACAAGTGAATCGTGATGTGTGAAATCAATACTCCTAGCAACTGTGTTGCTTGGTAGTTAATGGGCAATAATCTTATCCTTAGCGCATTGATTATTGAATCATCCCCCTAAGGTTTATCGTGCTACCTAGACCTTATTTCCGGTGCACTTTTTTTCGATCAATGAGTTAGGATAGTGTCAATCCTCGCCTATTTGATCATATCGTCTTGCCCTGAAAAGCAAGATTGTTCTCGAGCTTAATAACATATCGGTGGTTCGTGATTTTCCGAATATCTTATCGGAAGTATTACCAGGTGTTCCCTGATCGCTATGTTGAGTTCGTGATCATGATGGTTTTTCTCTAAACCATCCATTCTCCAAGAATCTGTGTTGGATACCCCGAGCTAGTTGGTTAAGCTAAACAACAACTTGGAGAGTTGGGAGATGGAAGCTTGTCCGACTTAGTTCATCACTAAGGGATATCTTTGTGTGTGTGTGTGTTGAAGAAAGATGATATCTTCATAGACTGATCCCCGTGATCAGTTGTTGAACCTATTGTCTTGTCCAAACCTTGATTTGAGTGTGGGCTATCGTCAAATCAAGTTAGAACCAACGATATTCGTAATGTTGTCTTACTCGTGGGTGATTCCTCGAGCATACACCATTACATGTTTTGGTCTGACCAATACTATCACATTGTTCACCTAATGGTGGAAGTCCAGTAATATGGAAATTCCAATGTGTTGCTGTTGAGCCCATCAGCATCATCTTGTCTCCTCCATGATTCATGTTGAACATCCAGCTAGTATTGGAAACTTGTGTAAGCATTTTCTTCATGCCCCGTTCATGAAGTATATGTTTGGATGAAAGTAGTGACTTCCTCTAAACTCACATGCATTCGATGCAAGTTGCCGCCGTGATTTCGAGGGAGCTTGTTTTTGCTTCCTTTGGAATCATCCCAAGTCAGTCATGCATTCGTGCGAAGTACTCTATGGTTTGGTAGATTAATTACCTCCACTCCATAGGTGTTCCTAGCACACCAAGCCACTGATTGATTAGTTCAAGGACAAGAAGTTCCTTTTTAAGAGCTAACGCGGGCTTAATCAAGGACTTTGTTATCCGCAATGATGGTTCCCACCTGAACTTGATAGTGTTTCGTTGTAAGACTACTACGTGCTCATGCTTGTTTGGGACAGCGTGTTCACATGTTTGTAGCAGAACTGGCTCATGTTTTGGAGCTTACCACCATAGTCTATTTCCCGAGAATCCTGCAACGTCATCTCGTCGACTTGTGCTGCAAACTTTCGTTTTTCTCTCTAGACTTGATGAGTCTAGAATATCCTGATGCCAACCACATCTGAATCTGAGGCAGATATGATGGTTGGACCTTTTCCCAGGAATTATAATGTTGGTCTTTCTAAACCAGTAAGGTGGATGTCGTGGCCAACACACCCAGCCGGAAGACCTATCATTGTAGTATCTTAATTAAGGAAGTTGGCCACCTCCCCATAAGGATTTCCTAGGATTTACTCCAGTAGTTATTCCTTATGGATTCTTGAGCTTCTGAAGTCTGACCTTTTACTTTATGTTCTAGTTATCAAACCATATCGATAAATGGGTTGCGCTAGCACATCAAGGAGAACATTAGAAGCGGAGTGCTAAATGTCCCTCGGTCGATCATCTAGATTTCGTTCCCTTGGCCTCACTAAGGTGAAATCTGAGAAAGGGGTGTCTTTCTATGCATCTGCATTGTCCATCACTATTCGTTAAGGTAGTAAGATGTGTTGCCAGGATCCTCGACACGGATGTTGGTAGAACCTTGATGAATATGGAAATGCTCAAGTTCTTGAGAGCATGTGCAAGCAAAATCATCCCTTGCATTGTCTTCAACCAGACAGTCCACATCATCCATCCTAGTCCGAGTGTGCCATTTCTTCGAGCTATTTCAAACAATCAATTGTAAATTGCCTTAAGCTGGTATGAAGAGTTTCAACGATCTATGGATCAAAAGTAATTCTTTTTGCCACTTAAGGGAACAGTTCAACGCGTCACCTTTTCCAAGGTGCCCCGATACGAGATTATGGCAATTATTTCCTTGCCACCTTGACACCATCCACCATCTTTCTAAGCCTGGAATTATTGCCCACCAAATCAAACCCCGTCGTTTGTTCTTTCATCCCTCTCGATGTGTTTTGTGTCTCAACTTGAGATGTTTCAACATCTCATTCCGCGAGTTGAGATTGTATAGTTCGATCTTTGAGAAGATCAATTCTAGTAGAGTTTCCTTCTATCGTCATCGTGTTGGATGAAGTTCTCGAAAGCAAAGACGTCAAGGTCAATATGAAGCAATGAATCAACATCCTCGAGAAGGACATCTGGATTGTGAAGACCGTGTTAGTTTGTGCCCCCTCTATCTTCTTACCTCATGTCTTGAATCTCGGTACGAGATTCTTGTTTAGTGGGGGCGAGTTGTCACATCCCTAGCTTCTGGTGCTGCCTAGTGTTTGCATCTTGCTTGCATCATGTTTAAATTTTTGAAACTTGAATTGAGGAAATTTGGAAGCCTCAAATTTTAATTAAAAGAAGGGAAAATAACCCTAAAATTTTCATTCAATGAACCCAAAATGCTCTTCAATGATGTTTGATATTTTTGGCAATGGTCTTGATCCAAACCAAAAATAATGGACATTTTTGAAGCATAATTTTGGGCACTGATTTAAATCATTATTGTATTTGAATTTGGAATTATATTCATATTATATATAGAATATATTTTCAAATAACTTTGGAATGTTTTATGTGCTTTTGGAAAAGTCCATCTAGCAACATAAAATTGTTCAGAGGATTTTTGGCACTGGTTTGAAACTGTTGGAATTTCAAACAGTGGCAAGATTCAAATCAAAACAGAGAAACAAAATAGAAAACAGAAAAGGAGAAAGGAACCTACCTGGCAGCCCACTTACCTGGCCAGCTGGCGGCCCGGTAAGACAGCCCAGCCCACCAGGGGCAAAGGCGTCTTCCACCTCGCGCCAGTCGGATGAAGGGCATGTGCCCGACGCGCGCGTGCCCGACGCGCGCGTGCACGCGCCGGCCACCTCCTGCTTGCCTGCTCGCCACTGAACGCCTCTGGGAGACGCCACGCAACCCCCTGACCCCTCTCACTCTTCCCCGTGGCCCTCCTCTCCTCTGCTCTCGCTCTCTCTTCCGAAGCCGAGCGGAGCCGTCGCCGCCGTTCGTCATTGCCGCGGCCACCGCCTCCCCCTCGACCCCTCGCCGTTCCTGCGAGCTCCGTCTCGACGTCCCCGACCCCCTCGATGAGCCGCGAGGCCCCGGATGCACTGCAACACCGCCACCGCTGCTATTTCCCTCGTCGACCACCGAAGATCCTCGCTGTCGATTCGCCACCTCCCGCGCTTCCCCGAGCCCACTTCGACGCCTGCTGCATCCGCTGTGAGCTGTTGCTCCTCCTCCCCCTCTCCATTTTCTCATTTGCACGCCGTAGCTGCCGCTTCGCCGATGACCGAAACCCACCGCCACCCGGTTTTGTCGCCGCCGTGGCCCGAGCTCGCACCACCCGCGCCCTTGCACCGCATCGCGCTCCTGGTGCCTCGAGGAGGCCGCCTAGCCCCTCTACGCGCTCACCTGCTTGCCCTAGCACCACGCTCGCACAAAGCCGAGCTCTGGTTGCTGCCTCACTCGCCGCCGACGTATCTCCGGCCACCTAACGGTCCGGCCGTCGTGCTCAGCTCCCTCCCCACGCCGCGTAGAGCACGTAGGTGCCCCGCACGATCCACCCTACCCACCGTAGCGTCGACCCCGAGCTCACCCGAGCTCCGGCGACCGCCAAGGTTGACGCCGGTGATGACTCCAGCCATCCCAGGCCCAACCGCTGCCACAAATCGACGTGGACGAGTGCTCGCGTCCCACAGATGCCCTCCGCCGGCCATTTGGTCGCCAGAGGAGGAATTCCGCAGCCCTCCAGCGCGTCTGGCCTCGCCGGCGTCGAGTCGCCGGCAGGTTTGACCGAGTTGACCAGGGTTTGACCCCCCTGGGTCATTAACATGTGGGCCCGAGGCCCTGCTAATTTAGTTTATATGTTAATTAAATTTTAGCTAACCACTAACTCGCTGACTGTGGGCCCCGGCCCTTCTAATTACTTTAGTTAGGATTTAACTAAACCCTGGTTAGCACTGAGTCAATGACAGGTGGGCCACACCTGTCAGGTTTGACCTGGATGGTCCTGTTGACCAGCTGACATCAACATAACCTAATGCTGACGCAATAATACATTTTCTAGATTTATTAATAATCAGGAAATTCCAGAAAATGCCCAAAACTTCTAAAAATCATAGAAATTCAACCGTAACTCCAAATGAAAAGATTTATATATGAAAAATTATCAAAAAAATTTAAGGAATCCATCTGTACCATTTTCATGCATGTTTGAACAATGTTTGTCCTCTGTTTTGGACAAAACAAATAAAGGGCATTTAAATAATCATATATGGAGTTGGAATTTGAATCATGTATTCAAACCAACTTCATTTAAATCATAGCTAGATGCATTAGCTCAAATCACAGCATATTTCCATGTCATGATCATGCATCATATTGTGGCATTGCATTGATTGTGTTCTTTCTCAGTTGCTGGTGTTTGTCCCCTCTCGATAGACTTGGTTCCGACGATGTGATCGATGACACCGATGAAGAACTATACTATCTTCAGAAGTGTCAGGCAAGCAAAACCCCCTTGTTCATTCTGATACAATCCCACTCTCTCACTCCTGCTCTCTTTTATTGCATTAGGACAACAACGATTCAACTGTTACATGTTGCGGTAGTTGAACCCCTTTTCCTCTGCATGACCTGTCATTGCCACAGTAAATAGATGAAACCCACTAGCATGAGCAGGAGTTGTTTGAGCCCTGATGTGCCTACTCATTCGTGCTTGTATGTCATGCCTGCTACTGCTTAGAGTCGAGTCAGGTCTGATTCATCGGGTATGAATTGGAATGTGGTGAACATGTCCTACCGTTGAGAGCTAAGTGTGTGAACACGATTTGGTAAAGGTAGCGGTGAGAGGCCATGTAGGAGTACATGGTGGGTTGTCTCATTGCAGCCGTCCTCAGGAACCGAGTTCTATGTTTGTGATCCATGAACAGTTACTACCACACATTGGGCTCCGGGCGCTCCAAGCTCTCTCGACTTATTAATCAACCTGATCTCTGTCCAGGAGTTGCAACTAGTTTCTGGTGTTTGTAGGTAGTGCTAGTAGTCTACTAAGTGGCACCCGGTACAGGTGGGCTTGGGACAGACTAGGCATAGTGGCATAGTGTACCAAGTGGCACCCGGATGGTGGGCTTGGGAACCCTGCTCACATCGTTTGGGGCCGTGAGCGACACCCCGGCCGGATCTCCTTGCGGATGGAACCCAAATAGGCGATAAACCTGGACGAGAGACTTGTTGGTTAGTCAGGTCGTGGCCGACTCCCTCGCCAGGCTTCCGCTTGAAGGTTGCCGAGATACACGATGTGTACATGGTGGTAAGTGGCGAGAGCGTGTGTGAAGAAGTACACCCCTGCAGGGTTATCATTATCTATTCGAATAGCCGGATTCCTCGGATATGGAAACTTGGACCCCTTGCATAGTTCATAGACAAGTGAAAGTGGATACTCTAAAATGCGCAAGATAAGCGTGAGTGCTATGGATGGCGTTCTCGTATGGAGACGGGAGCGGATCCATAGTGGAGTATTGATATGGTGAATATGTGGACTCGTGTGCGCCACCTCAAAGAGTTACTTGCATTCGTAGTTCAGGATAGCCACCGAGTCAAAGCTGGCTTGCTGCAGTCAAATTCCACCACCCCTTTGTTGATACCGATGCATATGTAGTTAGTTCTGATGTAAGTCTTGCTGGGTACATTTGTACTCACGTTTGCTTATTTTATGTTTTTGCAGAGAGACTTCAGTCTCGCTAGTAGTTTCGCGTGGACTTTGATGTTTAGCTTGTTACCTCAGCTACGATCTTGTACCCTTGGGAGGGTCTTGTAGATAGTCAGGCTTCACAGCCTTTTTCATTTGTAGATGTCTGTACTCAGACATGTTAAGCTTCCGCATGTGCTTGTTGCTTGTATGCTCTGTATGTTGGGTCATGAGACCCATGTTTGTAGTATCTCGCTCCTCGGAGCCTAATGAATAAATACTCTGAGTCATAGAGTCTTGTTGTGATGCCATGTTGTATTGCACATATTGAGCATATTGTGTGTATGATTGAAATGCTTGGTATGTGTGGGATCTGACAACCTAGTTGCTTATCCTTGGTAGCCTCTCTTATGGGGAAATGTAGTCTTGTGCTTCCATGAGCCATAGTAGTCTGCTACAGCCCGGTT
This sequence comes from Triticum urartu, assembly GCF_003073215.2. Taxonomy (NCBI): domain Eukaryota; kingdom Viridiplantae; phylum Streptophyta; class Magnoliopsida; order Poales; family Poaceae; genus Triticum; species Triticum urartu. The sequence goes on from NC_053027.1 coordinate 467,523,949, forward strand.
CACCGGAGTCCTGCTAGCCCAGCACTACTGCTCCGGAACACTTGACTGCCCGGCATGTGATTCACTTCGTTCCTGTGTCTGTCCCTTCGGGGAAATGTCACGCGGTGACATCCGGAGTCCTGCCTAGCCTGCTACAGCCCGGTTCACCGAAGTCCTGTTAGCCCAGTGCTACAGCCCGGATTCGCACGCTGCTGACCGACATGCTCGATGTTGATTCATGTATGCCTGTCCCTGTAAGTTAGTGCCACTTTGGGTTCACGACTAGTCATGTCGGCCCGCGTTCTCTGTCATATGGATGCTAGCGACACTATCATATACGTGAGCCGAAAGGCGCAAACGGTCCCAGGCCATGGTAAGGCGACACCGGTGGGAATACCGTGCGTGAGGCCGCAAAGTGATATGAGGTGTTACCGGCTAGATCGATGTGACTTGGAATCGGGGTCCTGACAGGTCAGCTCGATTTTAGTGGAGCTGCGCAAAATGATCGGATTGTGGTGTCCTCCGTACACCCCCTTTTTGGCTACAACGCTGGGTGAAACTAGCTGCCAAGTAATGAACACTGTGCCCAGGAAATGGACCCATGCCTATGAACACCATCGATCAATTATATATTTTTCTCTATTTGTACACCTTCTTTCAACTTTGTCTTCAGCTGTGATGTGAATATTGGCGCTGATCTGCGAACCATTGAGATGCATTAGCATCCATGTTAGTTTCATTTGTATTTGATGGAATGTTGTAACGAGATAATCTGAAGGCAAGAGGACACATGAATCCTAAGTTGAAACCTTTTTTTTCATGCGGGAACCAAAGTTGAAACCTTCATATCATCACAGTACAATTTCATTAAAATTATGCGTACATGTAAACAAATCCTGAAGGATTGATAGCAATGCCAGAAACAATTCAACTTCGTTTGGCTGACATGTGGGACATCGTTCATCCGGCTCCACCTGCCGTGCAGCAATATTGATTGAACAACTGCAGGGAAAGATTCACCCTGGTCGTTGCGCCGCATTAGTAATGACTAGTGAGCAGTAAAATCACGGAACCCCACCTTCAACACAGTAAGTTGCTTGGACGAAGCAACCATCATTTCTCTGTTCCTTGAATCCTCTGGTACTCCCATATTCCCAGAGTAATAAGTTGCTCGGGCGAAGCAACCATCACTTCACCTTTCCCACAATAAGTACCTCCTTGGTCCCACTGAAAAATCATTTTTCTCTCTCCATCAAGTGCATTTATTGTCAATCTAACCCTGTCACCGAAACACCTCTTTGGCTACAGTTAGTTCAGGGTTAGTCATGAGTTAGTCTAACCTCTAGCTAAGTTAGAGTATCCAAACACGAGCAGTATAGGAAATGCAAGTTGCTCAAAGCATACAGTCAAATTCATACGTGAAAGGATCTTCGAATGATATAATTTTCAAATTATATAAAATCTTATCAATAGTCAAAGGCATCCTCAAAGAATACATTAGGCCCTACTCCCTCCGTCTAGGTGTATAAGTCACCTTGCGAAAACCAAATAATCCCAAAATACTTAGGCGCGGTGCATTAACTCCCACCTCATTTCTTGTTTCTTGACATATCCACCAATAAGAGATGTGGGGCGTGCATGTTTTCAATGACTTAGACTACCAAACACGACATGCAATGGTTAGTTCATTGCATGCAATGCTATTAATTAGCAAATAAATATCAATTTCTCTCGTTTTCCCCTCTTCCTTGGTCACGATGCACAATCTAAGATGACTTATTCACTAGACAGAGGGAGTATATAAAATCTTACCAATAGTCAAAACCAAGTGTTACTACTACAGCAAACAAGTTCAAAACGAGAAATAGGACCCACTCACGGCACGGCACGCCTGTCTCGTTTGGTCCGTCGGTCAAAGCACTTCCTCTTCTTGGCATAACAATAGAGTATAGTAATTTTTTTATAATGCTCTTGCCATGTCGCTAACATGTGATGAGTTAACCAACCTCAATAGACGACAAAAATGCCAGCCCGCCGCACTTTGAGAGAGACGAGGAGCGAGAAGCGATACGAGCTGGTGGATTACTAGAGCTAGGTGTCGCATGGAGGCCAAGAAATATGGTGATAATGTGGGTTGGCCACGTACAGTATGATGTAACTACACTGGGCTGCCGTGTTTCGTACTCTTCCGGTCTACTGTGGAGATGATTGGTTGATTTTATATCGCTAAATAATATAAAATACTATGAGTGCAGATGCTCCACCACGAGGTTCCTTGCTCCTTCTCGGTCATCGGGAATCTATGTTCTTCCACTCTCTTTTTTGACATGAGCTTTGTTCATCCTTTTGCCAACACGCGGGACATCTAGCATCAAGGTGCATGTGTCATGCAAGAAAATGGAGATAAGCAGGTGTGTAAGTGAGTCGTGCACTACGATGACACCTAGTACTACGTAATATTTTTCCTCCTCGATGGCACGTGAATACTGCACGTACTCAATGACGGAGCACGGGATCGTAGCCATGGACTGATGGACATGGTCGGCCCTTTTTGGAGAGAGTACTGAATACGTATTAAATTTGATGTGTCCCGTCAACTCGCAGAACGACGAGAATTATACACTGAATGACGGAGCACGGGATGGTAGCCATGGACATGGTCAACCCTTTTTGGAGACTAATGCACTACTTTGCATGTGTCCGGTCTACTCGCAAATGAGGAGTAGCTTTGCTTACTAGTACATACACTATTGACTGCAGTACCATCATCATTGTTCGACTTTCGGAAGAGACGAGAGAACTTAATGTTTATTTGCTAATTAATAGCATTACATGCGAACTAACCACTGCATGTCATTTTTGCTAGTCTCAAGTCATTAAAAGCATGCACACCCACATCACTTTGGTTGATATGTCAAGAAACAAGAAACAAGGTAGAAGTTAATGCACCGCGCCTAAGTATTTTGGGATTATTTGGTTTTCGTAAGATGATACCTAGACAGAGGGAGTATTATACTTGAAGGCTACAAGGTTGGTTATAGATGACATGGCAGTGTCATGTAGCCATCAGCTGGTTATACTATTAACCATGCTCTTATAAGGCTGGTCGTAATGGAAAGTATCATATACTAGTATCATAGTATCATATGTTAGTATCATAGATGACTTTATTTATTAGCATGCATGACACATAGTAGCTCACCATTTAATATGATACGGTATCATGATATGATACTCAACCCTCTCTTTCTTCATTTAGTTCTATGCCACCTCATCAAATTTTCCTAGGTGGCATGCATGATACTACCTATGATACTCCCATTACAACTAGCCTAATATTCCTATATTTAGGAATGGAGGGAGTAGTTGGCATGCATGATACTACCTATAATACACCCATTACAACCAGCCTGGTAGAATTAAAATACCTAATCTAAATGGTCACCGCCCGATCTCTTTGTCCTCCTCCAGCATCCGGCAGAAGAAGAATCGAGCAAGACACCGGCTGTATTCACCGGCGTCGCCTCGGCAGTGGCCTTCATGGAATACAATCGGCGGCGGGCGGGGATGTGCTGCCCGTCACCTCGTCCACATCCGCGTAGCCGCATCACCTCGTCGACATTCGCGGTGGCTTCTTTCTCTGCCTGCATGTCGCGGCTACGCGCTCGTCGACGGTGGATGGCGCAGTGGCAGACACTGGAGGCGATGTACGACGCGGTGACGTCGACGGAAACAACGATGCCCATGCCGCCGTGCTCCCCGACAAGCCGGCGTGGAGCAAGTCAGCACTCTTCCTTGAACTGTATTGGAGAGGCCAGATGCGGAACCACGCGCTGTCTTAGTGCGGCAACTACCTCCGATGGGCTAGGCTAGGTAGGTGGAGAAGCGAGCTGCCGGGCTCGGTGGGCCACGCAGACGCCTTTTATGCTGGAGAACTGCTCTTCCTACTCGTCGGATGCCGTCGAAAGAGTGGACAAAATGGTGGAAGGAGGAGCTTGGCCGGCGTCCTGCTCCTGAACGAGCGTGTGTGGCCAGAGTTGGTTTCTCGCATTCCACGTGGGTTTCTATATCTATATCTATACTACTATATAGTGTACCAATTTTCAGTAGGACTAAGAACATCAATCATAACTGTTGATCTTCTAAATCCAATGGCCAGTATCAGTAGGATTCGCATGAACAGTACATTTCTGCTACCTCACCTGTGTTCTAGAACAATCAAGACGAAGGGATGTGATGGTTGCTTGTCCGTTTGTTTTACCAGCCACTTATTAGTGGTTGGGTTTTGTGATATGACAGCTTTATTGCCGCGAGACTCGCGTGCAGCACCGCCCTCTACACTAGTACTACATCGGTCGTGGTTTATTAGTCCCCCATTGAATTTGACTGAAGATTTAACTGACAAAATGTTAGTGCATGTCAACAAAAACTATATCGTTGGATTAGTATTTGAACATAGTTTTCAATGATATAATTTTAGGTGATATGCATCAACATTTATCGTACTATATATAATGTTAGTTCAATTTTTGGTCATATTAATCTATAGTAAGGTGCCCGTGCGTTGCACGGAATAGTTATATTAAGACGTGCCTTGCACATGTATACATACTAGTAAATGTAGGTTTTTGAATGCGGCGAGGAGGCGGGTACAGCTGCGAGTGCAGCGGGCGGTGCCCTGGGCCGGCGCGCCGCTTCAAATGGTGGATGCAGTGAGAGGTCGCGTCCGCCCTGACCCCCTTGACGGTGCACGTCACCTTGTGTCCAGATCTGAGATGCCACGCGTACTAGATGAATGACTACAAGCTCGACCACCATGATGCAAGAGGTGCGAGCCGAGGAACGCTGTTGGAGACACCCTCCTCATCATCATCTGAGTCCTAGAAGATCTCACCCACATCATCATTAGGCATGTAACCGCCTTAATAGACAATGTGCACAAAAGGAGTAGAGGCGACTGGGGACGCACCACATCGTGGGCACTCCGTACGTGCTCGTGTGCGTGCAGCGTGCATGTTTTTCCATCGGTGCTAGCTCTAAGGCCAAGGCTGCGGTCGTCTTCAACCTACGGCTAGTCGTTGAGCAACAACGGCAAAGAGGTGCTGCAAGAGATGCGTAGGCGCCATTGTGTGCGATCTTTGCCATAGCACGACGAACCGGATGTCACCGCAGATGGCGCACGTCTCCATGCAGCCGAGTGTGTGCGCACGCATGTGTTATTCACCGTCACGTGCATTCTGCGGCTGAGTGTGTGTGCATGCATGTGTTGTGTATGTGTGTTGTGTGCTCCATGCTGTGCGCGTTTGTGCATGAGTTGGATCGGCATGAGTTAGTGCGTTGGCATGTGTACATGTGTGGTTGCATGCGTTCTGTACATGCGTGGCTTCTTGCGTGGTTATCAATATAAACTAATAAAATATCTTCAACTTAGCATCCTGATGTATCGTCTCTAGTGGTTAGCGAAGAGTTCATGTTCTTCTATTTGTTTATAGGCGGGCAGGCGGCAAAAAACAGGGGAAAACACGCAAGGTTCCTTGCAGACGCTCCACCGCGAGGTTCCTTGCTCCTTCTCGATGGTCGGGAATCTATGTTCTTCCACTCTTTTTTTACGTGAGCTTTGTTCATCCTTTTGCCAACACGCGAGACTTCTAGCATCAAGGTGCATGTCTCATGCAAGAAAATGGAGATAATTAGATAAGCAGTGCGTAAGTGAGTCATGCACTTTGATGGCACCTACTCATATACGTAATATTTTTTCTCCTCGATGGCAAATGAATAGTGCATGTACTCAACGATGGAGCACGGGATGGTAGCCATGACACGGTCAGCCCTTTTTTGGAGACAGTATGTACTAAATAACTTTGATGTGTCCCGTCAACTCGCAGAACGACGAGAAGCTTGCTTACAACGCCTTCTCCCTCGCCAACGTGTGCATGGTGGCTCTTAGCACGAGGAGAAACTTTTGCTTACAAGCGGTGGACGTGCAGCAGTTCATTTGGTGTCAGATTTCTAGAAGTACTACTGTAGTACAACCATTATTGTTCGACTTCCGGAAGAGGCGAAGAGCCAAGTGCAAGGCTAGCCATAGTGGGAGTAACATAAGTAGGAGTAGCTCCTTTTTTATTCTAGAAACAACCACACGCGAATATTGGACGGTAGCAGCACAGCAACTGAATCAAAAATCGAAACCTTCCCGCCCAGCGCCAGCTGAGCCCGCCGCTCCACATTGATGGCAAGTCAGGGCGACGCCTCTCACTGCTTCCGCCGTTGAAGCGGCGCGTCGACCGAGGGCACCGCCCGCTGCATGCCCGACATTTCAGACTACACATACTTTGTGAGACAAAAGGCGCGGCCATTATTAATGATATAGTATTATACTAAAGGGACTAACTATTGTAAGCAAGCTCCGTATTAGGTTGGTTCTAGATGATGTGTCAACTTCGTATACCCGGATGTTGGCTATACTATTAACCATGCTCTAAGTGTGGTGTGAGTCGGAAAATTTACTAAGTCATTAGTTAATAATTAACAGACGCCTTAATAACTCATCCATTTCTGATTCTTTTGGATAGTGGGGCTACTATTGACTTGGACATGGGGTTTGGGCCAAAGACCTACTATTATACTACTTGGTCTTACTCGCACGACTGACCTGACAGGCTCTACCCTAGCCGCCGTTGTATCATATGGTTTCACCATTCCAGATCTTAGTGCCGCCACACAATTCTTCTCCATCCCTCCTTCTGGCATGCACCGCGAGAAGGGACAACACTCCTCCAAACCCCACCTTTCATGATCCTGTACGGGAGAATGGCGATTGGGTTTTTGGGGAGCACACTCCTGTGACTGCTATCAGCGACAACTTCCTCAACGACAGCCTTCTTCCCCGACCTCGGTAACCTCTTCATCAACGACATGAGTGACAACATCAACCACAGTGGTTCTGCTCCCGCTGTACAGTATGTGATTTTGTCCTCCTGGTTTAGTCCGCATCATTACTTTGATCTTTGAAATTGTCCTCATGATCTATTTACTGTTGATTCGGATTACATCTCATAGTAAATTGCTCATATATTCAACAATCCAATCCAAAAACCTAATTATAGGCAATTTACTCCGAGTGGTTTTGCTGTGCTTTTGAAGCCGCCTACTTTTAAGGGCGTGCAATATAAAAGGTGGTGCACAAGAGCAATATATTGGTTTCAGATCATGTACTGCTATGACGCCACTAAGGGTAAGCCTGAGGGCGATCTTAATCCTACACAGCAGGAAGCCTTTGAGAACATGGATACCCTCTTCAAAGCTGCCTCGCTGAGTGTTCTTGACGATTCCATTATGGATTCATATATGTCATTTGACAGCGGCGAAGACATGTGGGCTGCGCTCGAGGCCATGTTTGGGGCCTCGGGCACTGACAACGAGTTGTACGTCATGGAGCAATTCTATGACTACAAGATGACTGATGAGCGCTCTGTTGTTCAGCAGACTCATGAGATACAGCCACTCGCTAAGGAACTTGAGTACTTCAAGTGTGTGTTGACGGACAAATTTGTTGCTAGGACCATCATTGCCAAGCTTCCACCTTCGTGGAATGATTTTGCTACTTCTCTGAAAAACAAGAGACATGAGTTTTCCGTTTCGGATCTCATTAGCACTCTTCATTTTGAAGAGAAGGAGAGAGCAAAAGACACACGTGCTTGGGTCACTGAGGGAGCTTCTAGTGCCCACATGGTACACAAGAAGAACTTCCATCCCATCCAGCCCCAAAACAACAAGAACAAATCTCAGGGGAAAGGCAAGTTTGATGCAAAGAACAAGCCATCACATTCTACCAACTTCAAGAAGAATTCTCATAACGAGAAGGGATACAAACCTCAATTTTGGTAGCACCGGACAAAACTTATATGGCTGCATCTACCCACTGTCAGCTAACCTCATGGTGCTCCAGGTATTCCTACATTTGTAACTAAGTACAATCACCACCGCAAAATGAAATAAGCTTATTCGTTCGTTGACTTGCTGATTGCAGTGCGGAACGATCCTGTCATGTGTGGAGTAGCAAACAAGCAGTCTAGCCGAAGGTGGAAATCAACCAAGGACTTATGAAATTATATATAATCTTCCTCAGGCAGGTCAGTATCCCCTTTGTCCAGATGATCATGTTTTTTCATGCCGAGCTATTGATATGTGCTACTGTTTTGCAACACCATTTAAGTATAGCTATTGTTTTCCTATCTTTTCAGATTCAGGACAATGAAGATGATTTCAGGGGAACTGCACAATATGGACTCATGTTGAGTCATCTCTATTGCCTCATATGTTTGCTGCAAATGTGTCAGCATCAATTGCAAGATGAGGCAGCTAGCTAGTTGTGGACTTGCCAACATGCTCAAAGTGCTCGCAACATTGAGAAGAAACAAGCATGCCCAGGAAATTAAGGAAATTAATGCGTGCGCAGGGAGGCCCTTTACTCAGAGAAGCATCGACCAATTTTCTTTATTTCCACACCTTCTCACAGCTTTGTATTGGTTATAGTATGGTGAATCACTGAGATGCATAAACATGTTGAAATTTTGTTCTTCTGAATGTTAGTATGCATACCGTATCTTCTGAAGCTTAGTTTAATGTAAATGTTGACTAGCCTTTGAACCATCACAATCTAGTAAGTATATTGTAGGCCTATTATTTGACACCTCACTTTGCTGCGCTACGCGACCAGTGTGAGTGTCTGCATCCAGTACCGCATCCTCTAATTTGGTGAATGCCAAGTTGAAAAAGGTTACCGATGAGTAGCCATAAGCTGGAGGCATCTTTTTTTTTCTTTTGAATGGGCAATAAGCTGGAGAGTGTCTCAGGCAGCCTCTAGCACAAGGCCCTCCAGTACGAAACACGGGCAGCAGTCTGGGCCGATACAAAAGCCTATCAATCTTAAAGCCCATTTGTTTTTGTTTTTTGTGAGGAGAAGGCCATATTTCATGAAGAGGGGGCAATCCCAGGAAAACCCTCCTTCCTCCTCGCTTCCACTTATACTACAGCTCGCTGGACTCTCCCGCTTCCATCGCCCCCAAATTCCCACCGCTCCTTGATGACACACAAGTGTAGGGGATCTATCGTAGCCTTTTCGATAACTAAGAGTGTCGAACCCAACGAGGAGCAAAAGGAAATGATAAGCAGTTTTCAGTAAGGTATTCTCTGCAAGCACTGAAATTATCGAAAACAGATAGTTTTGTGATAAGGTAATTTGTTACGAGTAGCAAGTAATAAAAGTAAATAAGGTGTAGCAAGATGGCCCAATCCTTTTTGTAGCAAAGGACAAGCCTGGACAAACTCTTATATGAAGGAAAGTGCTCCCGAGGACACATGGGAATTATCGTCCAGCTAGTTTTGATCATGTTCATATGATTCGCGTTCGGTACTTTGATAACTTGATATGTGAGTGGACCGGTGCTTGGGTATTGTCCTTACTTGGACAAGCATACCACTTATGATTAACCCCCATTGCAAGCATCCGCAACTAAAACAGAAGTATTAAGGTAAACCTAACCATAGCATGAAACATATGGATCCAAATCAGCCCCTTACGAAGCAACACATAAACTAGGGTTTAAGCTTCTGTCACTCTAGCAACCCATCATCTACTTATTACTTCCCAATGCCTCCCTCTAGGCCCAAACAATGGTGAAGTGTCATGTAGTCGACGTTCACATGACACCACTAGAGGGATGACAACATACATCTCACCAAAATATCGAACGAATGCCAAATTCACATGACTACTTATAGCAAGACTTCTCCCATGTCCTCAGGAACAAACGTAACTACTCACAAAGCATATTCATGTTCATAATCAGAGGGGTATTAATATGCATAATGGATCTGAACATATGATCTTCCGCCAAGTAAACCAACTAGCATCAACTACAAGGAGTAATCAACACTACTAGCAACCCACAGGTACCAATCTGAGGTTTGGATACAAAGATTGGATACAAGAGATGAACTAGGGTTTGAGATGAGATGGTGCTGTGAAGATCTTGATGGAGATTGACCCCCTCCCAATGAGAGGATCGTTGGCGATGACGATGGTGATGATTTCCCCCTCTCGGAGGGAAGTTTCCCCGACAGAACAGCTCTACCGAAGCCCTAGATTGGTTCCACCAAGGTTCCGCCTCGTGGCGGCGGAGTTTCTTCCCTAAAGCTTGCTTATGATTATTTCCTCGATGAAAGACTCCATATAGCCAAAGATGGGCATTAGAGGGCCACCAGGGGGCCCACGAGGCAAGGGGTGCACCCAGGGGGGTAGGGCGCGCCTCCACCCTCGTGGACAGGGTGTGGGCCCCCTCTGGTACTTTCTTCGCTCAATATTTTTTATATATTCTGAAAATAACTCCCATGGAGTTTCAGGACTTTTGAGATGTGCAGAATAGGTCTATAATATTTGCTCCTTTTCCAGCCCAGAATTCCAGCTGCCGGCATTCCCCCTCTTCATGTAAACCTTGTAAAATAAGAGAGAATAGGCATAAGTATTATGACATAATGTGTAATAACAGCCCATAATGCAATAAATATCGATATAAAAGCATGATGCAAAATGGACGTATCAACTCCCCCAAGCTTAGACCTTGCTTGTCCTCAAGTGAAAGCCGAAATCGAAAAATATGTCCACATGTTTGGAGATAGAGGTGTCGATAAAAATAAAATACGGACATGAGGGCATCATGATCATTCTTAGAACATCAAGAATTATATAACATGAGGTGCTGGTGAAGATGTTGATGGAGATTGACCCCCTCTCGATGAGAGGATCGTTGGTGATGACGATGGCAATGATTTCCCCCTCCCGGAGGGAAGTTAAAATATGACAAGAATTATATATTGTCATATGATCTCTTATGCTAAAGTAACAATTCAATCACAATTTTAAGTATGAATCATAAGATCTCTTGTGCTAAAGTAACAATTCAATCACAATTTCAAGTATGAATCATAAACTTCATTGAAAACTAACAAACTATAATTTCAGTCACTGAAGCAATTGCAATTTATCATAACATAGGAAAGAGTCAATATAAGAGTTTTTCAGCAAGTCCGCATACTCAACTATCATTTAGTCTTTCACAATAGCTAACACTCACGCGATATTTATGGTTATGAAGTTTTAATCGGACATAGAGAAAGACAGGGGCTTATAGTTTTGCCTCCCAACGTTTTACCTCAAGGGTAATGTCAACAATAATAGTTCAGGAAAACTCACATCCAATTAGCTATATATATCAGGATCTTTCCAACAAATTGTGCTTGCCAAAGGATAAAATATAAAAAGGTAAGGTGAATATCACCATGACTCTTTGCATGAAGTATAACACAAGAATAAAAGATAGGCCCTTCGTAGAGGAAGCAGAGGTTGTCATGTGCTTTTATGGTTGGATGCACGAAATCTTAATTCAAAAGAACGTCAGTTTATATTGCCACTTGTGATATGGACCCTTATTATGTAGTCCGTCGCTTTTTCTTCCACATCACAAGATCGTATAAAGCTTATTTTCTCCACATTAATAGATCATACATATTTAGAGAGCAATTTTTATTGCTTGCACCGATGACAACTTACTTGAAGGATCTTACTCAATCCATAGGTAGTTATGGTGGAATCTCATGGTAAAACTGGGTTTAGGGATATTTGGAAGCACAAGTAGTATATCTACTTGGTGGAAAGAAATTGGCTAGCAAGAGAGAGAAAGGCAAGCTCAACATATTGGATGGTCCATGACAATATAGTTTATCTCAGATGTGAGAAAACATAACCCATTACATTGTCTTCCTTGTCCAATGTCAACTCTTTAGCATATCATACTTTAATGAGTGCTCACAATCATAAAAGATGTCCAAGATAGTATATTTATATGTGAAAACCTCTCTTTCTTTATTACTTCCTATTAATTGCAACGATGACCAAAACTATGTTTGTCCACTCTCAACAACTTTTATTCATCATACTCTTTATATATGAAGTCATTACTCTCCATAAGATCCATATGATCTCTTTATTTCTTTTTATTTCTTTCTATTTTATTTATTCCCTCGAGATCATAGTAAGATAATCAAGCCCTTGACTCAACACTAATCTTTATTATATAAAGCTCACGGACTCGATTACATAGATGGATCATAAAGCAAAACTCACAACTAGATCATGCTAAAACTTTATTTTACTAGATCAAGATATTATCAAAAGGATCGAACTAAGAAAAACGATAAAGATAAAAGTGATGGTGATACGATACTGGGGCACTCCCCCAAGTTTGGCAGTTGCCAAGGGGAGTGCCCATACCCATGTGCTTATGTTTCCTTCCGCGGAGGTGGCGATGAAGGGGTTGTTGATGATGTAGGCTTGTCTTCCATCTTCCAAGGCATAGGCTCGCCATCATAGAAGGATGATCGCGTCTCCGGGATCCTCAAATCTGCAGCCAAACTCATCCTCTTGAATCTATATTCATACTCACAGTTTTGGTTTTGCAGGTCATAGATCTGGTCTTGGAGGCGCTCAATTTTCTCGTAAAGCTTGAAGATGGCCTCCCCAATGTTCTTGTCATCCAGCTTGTTGTTGTTGGTGAACTCCATGATCATTATATGGTTGGAGTCGAGTCCACATTCCACCATCTCCTGGGACTTGAAAACTTGTTGCTCCAATGCCTCGAGCCTTGTCTCCGTGCTTCCGGTCCTCCTTCGTCCCTCAACATCGCAGATGTGCAACAACCTCTCACCCATCTCAATGGTTTGAGGGTGTTGAAGCACCTCCGCGAAGTAGGGCTTGATGACCTTCTCGAAGAACTTGTCCTTGGGGGTACTTGAAGATGACATGGCGACCTAGATCTGTCAGAAAAACAGCTCGAAACAAAGACAGGAGATATTTGCATGATATGGTGGTCAAAACATTCGGGAGATTATATAGTGAATTTTTACCGACTAAAAGAAGTATCGTCCAAGAAAACAGAGTCCGGAGGGCACACGAGATGACCACGAGGCAGGGGGCGCACCCAGGGGGTAGGGCGCACCCTCCACCCTCGTGGAAGCCTCGTGTCCTTCCCGGACTGCTTCTTATTTTCCTATTTTCTTAAATATTCCAAAACGGAGAAAATTGCCATTAGAACTGTTTTGGAGTCGGTTTACTTACCATACCACGTACCTATTTTTTTCGGAGTCTGAAACGTTCCGGAAAGTGTCCCTTATGTATTCCTCTTGGGTTACGGTTTCAGTAATATTAGTTTCAACATTTATGGGGTTACTTGAGATATAATTTTTGATTCTTTAACCGTTCACCACCTTCGGATTTGTGCCTTCGAAGTTGTTGATTTTTATGGCACCGGAACGATAGACCTCCTCGATGACGTAAGGACCTTCCCATTTACAGAGAAGTTTGCCTGCAAAAAATCTTAAATGAGAGTTGTATAACAATACATAATCACCTACATTGAACTCACGTTTTTGTATCCTTTTATCATGCCATCTTTTAACTTTTTCTTTAAACAGTTTGGCATTCTTATAGGCCTGGGTTCTCCATTCATCAAGTGAGCTAATGTCAAAAGGCCTCTTCTCACCGGCAAGTTTGAAATCATAATTGAGCTCTTTAATGACCCAATACGCCTTATGTTCTAATTCAAGAGGTAAGTGACATGCTTTTCCATAAACCATTTTGTACGGAGACATACCCATAGGATTTTTATATGCAGTTCTATAAGCCCGTAATGCATCATCAAGTTTCTTGGACCAATTCTTTCTAGATCTATTAACAGTATTTTGCAAAATTAATTTAAGCTCTCTATTACTTAATTCTACTTGGCCACTAGACTGTGGATGATAAGGAGATAAAATTCTTTGATTAACATCATACTTAGCAAGCATTTTACGAAAGGCACCATGAATAAAATGTGAACCACCATCAGTCATTAAGTATCTAGGGACTCCAAACCTCGAAAAAATAACTTCTTTAAGCATCTTAATAGAGGTGTTATGATCAGCACTACTAGTTGGAATAGCTTCTACCCACTTAGTAACATAATCAACAACACCTAAAATATGAGTATACCCATTAGAGGAAGGAAAAGGTCCCATATAATCAAATCCCCAAACATCAAATGGTTCAATAACAAGTGAATAATTCATAGGCATTTCTTGACGTCTACTAATATTACCAATTCTTTGCATTCATCACAAGACAAAACAAACTTATGGGCATCCTTGAAGAGAGTAGGCCAATAAAAACCGAATTGCAATACCTTATGTGTGGTTCTATCTCCAGCATGGTGTCCTCCATAAGCCTCAGAGTGACACTTGCGTAGGATATATTCCTGTTCATGCTCAGGTATACAAAGTCTAATAACACCATCTACTCCTTCTTTATAAAGGTGTGGGTCATACCAGAAGTAATGTCCTAAATCATAGAAAAACTTTTTCTTTTGCTGATAAGTGAAACTAGGTGGTATAAATTTAGCAACAATGTAATTGGCATAATCAGCATACCATGGAGCAGTGCGAGAAGCATTTATGATAGCTAATTGTTCATCAGGAAAGCTATCATCAATAGGTAGTGGGTCATCAAGAAAATTCTCTAACCTAGACAAGTTGTCTGCAACGGGGCTCTCAGCTCCCTTTCTATCAATAATATGCAAATCAAATTCTTGTAGTAGGAGAACCCATCTAATAAGTCTAGGTTTAGCATCTTTCTTTTCCATAAGATATTTAATAGCAGCATGATCAGTGTGAATAGTTACTTTACAATCAACAATATAAGGTCTGAACTTATCACAAGCAAATACAACTGCTAAGAATTCCTTTTTAGTAGTAGCATAATTTCTCTGGGCATTGTCTAGAGTTTTACTAGCATATTCAATAATATTTAATTTGCTATCAACTCTTTGTCCTAGAACAGCACCTACAGCATAATCACTAGCATCACACATGATTTCAAAGGGTAAATTCCAATCAGGTGGCTCAACAATAGGTGCAGAAATCAAGGCATTCTTAAGTATTTCAAATGCTTCTACACAATCATCATCAAAGACAAAAGGAATATCTTTTTGTAATAGGTTAGTCAGAGGCCGGGAAATTTTGGAGAAGTCCTTAATGAACCTCCTATAAAAACCGGCATGACCAAGGAAACTTCTTATACCTTTGATGTCCTTGGGACACGACATCTTTTCAATAGCATCAACTTTAGCTTTGTCAACTTCAATACCTCTTTCAGAAATTTTATGCCCCAAGACAATACCTTCATTAACCATAAAGTGCCACTTCTCCCAATTCAAGACAAGGTTAGTTTCTTCACATCTCTGCAAAACTCGATCAAGGTTGCTCAAGCAATCATCAAAAGAGGATCCATAAACAGAGAAATCATCCATGAAAACTTCACAAATCTTTTCACAAAAGTCAGAGAATATAGCCATCATGCATCTTTGAAAGGTAGCAGGTGCATTACATAAACCAAAAGGCATACGTCTATAAGCAAAGGTACCGAAAGGGCAAGTAAAAGTAGTCTTTTCTTGATCATCAGCTGACACAGGTATTTGAGAGAAACCAGAGTAACCATCTAGAAAGCAAAAAATGTGTATGTTTGGATAATCTTTCTAGCATTTGATCAATGAAAGGCAAAGGGTAATAATGTTTTTAGTAGCTTTATTTAATTTGCGGAAATCAATCATCATCCTATAACCTGTAATAATTCATTGCGGAATCAATTCATCTTTATCATTAGGAACGACAGTAATACCTCCCTTCTTAGGGACACAATGGACAGGACTTACCCACTGACTATCAGCAACGGGATAAATTATACCTGCTTCAGGGAGATTTAATATTTCTTTTCTTACCACTTCTTTCATCTTAGGATTTAGCCGTCGTTGGTGATCAATAACTGGTTTGGCGTCTTTCTCCAAATTTATTTTGTGTTGACATAGAGTGGGACTAATGCCCTTAAGATCATAAAGAGTATATCCAATAGCAGTATGGTGCTTCTTCAGAGTTTTCAATAATTCCTATTATTCATGCTCTGAAAGGTTAGCACTAATAATAACAGGATATATCTTCTTTTCATCAAGATAAGCATATTTAAGAGTATCAGGCAATGGTTTAAGCTCAAACACGGGGTCACCCTTGGGTGGAGGAGTATCCCCTAGGATTTCAACAGGCAACTTGTGTTTCAGAATAGGTCCCTGTTTAAATAATACTTCATCTATTTCCCTTCTTTCATTCATAAACATATCGTTTTCATGGTCTAGCAAATATTGTTCTAAAGGATCAGTAGGAGGCACGGCAATAGAAGTAAGACCAATAATTTCATCTTTACTAGGAAATTCCTCATCACAGGGTTGTCTACTAAATTTAGCAAAATTAAACTCATGAGACATAAACCCTAAACCAACAGAAACAATATCCTTATTGCAGTCTATCTTAGCATTAACAGTATTCAAGAAGGGTCTACCAAATATAATGGGACAAAAGTCATCTTGTGGAGAACCAAGAACAAGAAAATTAGCAGGGTATTTAACTATCCCACACAAGACTTCAACATCTCTAACAATCCCAACTGGTGAAATAGTATCTCTATTGGCAAGCTTAATTGTGACATCAATCTCTTCTATCTCAGCAGGTGCAAATATCATGCATAATTTCTTGGTATAAGGAATGAGGTATTGTACTTGCACTAGCACCCATTTCACATAAGCCATGGTAGCAATGATCTCCTATTTTAACAGAAATAATAGGCATGCCTACAATAGGTCTATGTTTATTTTCAGCATCAGGTCTAGCAATTCTAGCAGCTTCATTGCAGAAGTAAATAACATGCCCATCAATATTATTGGCCAATAGATCTTTAACCATAGCAATACTAGGTTCAACTTTAATTTGCTCAGGGGGTTTAGGTGTCTTAATATTACTTTTGTTAACCACAGTTGAAGCTTTAGCATGATCCTTTATTCTAACAGGGAAAGGTGGTTTCTCAATATAAGTAGTAGGAACAACTGAATCATTATAAGTGATAATATTTTCTTCAACTTTAATAGGTGCAACTACTTTTACTTCAATGGGAGGATTATATTTAAACCACTTCTCCTTAGGGAGATCAACATGAGTAGCAAAGGATTCACAGAAAAAAGCTACTATCTCAGAGTCAAGTCCATATTTAGTGCTAAATTCATGGAAAGCATCGGTATCCATAAAAGATTTAACACAATCAAACTTAGGTGTTATACCCGACTCCTTACCTTCGTCGAGGTCCCAATCTTCAGAGTTGCGTTTAATTCTTTCCAATAAATCCCATTTGAATTCAATAGTCTTCATCATAAAAGATCCAGTACAAGAAGTATCGAGCATGGAGCGATTACTGAGAGAAAGCCGAGCATAATTTTTTTTGAATAATCATTTCTTTTGAGAGCTCATGATTGGGGCATGAATATAAAACTGACTTAAGCCTCCCCCAAGCTTGAGTGATGCTTTCTCCTTCGCGAGGCCAAAAATTATATATATAATTACGATCACGATGAACAAGATGCATAGGATAAAACTTCTGATAAAATTACAATTTCAATCGTTGGTAATTCCATGATCCAATATCATCACATAGCCAAAACCATGTCAATGCCTCTCCCTTCAAAGATAAAGGGAAGACCTTCTTCTTGATAACATCATCGGGCATACCTGCAAGCGTAAATAATCCACAAACTTCATCCACATAGATTAAGTGTAAATCGGGATGCAATGTTCCATCTCCTACAAAAGGATTAGCTACCAGTTTCTCTATCATACCCGAAGGAATTTCAAAGCAAACATTTTCAGTAGGTTTAGTGGGTTGAGGAGCAACTCTTTTCTCTAGTGGTCGGGGTGAAGATAGCCCGAGCAAGCCCCTCAAAGGATTATGTTCCATAGTAACAAGTGATAGTAAATTTCAGCACACTATATTAATTTTTCCTTACCAAATTCCACCTACCAAAGGCGCTTCAATCCCCGGCAACGGTGCCAGAAAAGATTCTTGATGACCCACAAGTGTAGGGGATCTATCGTAGCCTTTTCGATAAGTAAGAGTGTCGAACCCAACGAGGAGCAGAAGGAAATGATAAGCAGTTTTCAGTAAGGTATTCTCTGCAAGCACCCAAATTATCGGTAACAGATAGTTTTGTGATAAGGTAATTTGTAACGAGTAGAAAGTAATAAAAGTAAATAAGGTGCAGCAAGATGGCCCAATCCTTTTTGTAGCAAAGGATAAGCCTGGACAAACTCTTATATGAAGGAAAGCGCTCCCGAGGACACATGGGAATTATCATCCAGGTAGTTTTCATCACGTTCATATGATTCGCGTTCGGTACTTTGATAATTTGATATGTGGGTGGACCGGTGCTTGGTTACTGTCCTTACTTGGACAAGCATACCACTTATGATTAACCCCCATTGCAAGCATATGCAACTACAACAGAAGTATTAAGATAAACCTAACCATAGAATGAAACATATGTGAGGGAGTCCTGGATTAGGGGGTGTCCGGATGGCCGGACTATACCTTCAGCCAGACTCCTGGACTATGAAGATACAAGATTGAAGACTTCGTCCCTTGTCCGGAAGGGACTTTCCTTGGCGTGGAAGGCAAGATTGGCGATACGGATATGTAGATCTCCTACCATTGTAACCGACTTTGTGTAACCCTAACCCTCTCCGGTGTCTATATAAACTGGAGGGTTTTAGTCCGTAGGACAACATACAGAAGAACAATCATACCATAGGCTAGCTTCTAGGGTTTAGCCTCTCCGATCTCGTGGTAGATCTACTCTTGTACTACCCATATCATCAATATTAATCAAGCAGGACGTAGGGTTTTACCTCCATCAAGAGGGCCCGAACATGGGTAAAACGTCGTGTCCCTTGCCTCCTGTTACCATCCGGCCTAGACGCACAGTTCGGGACCCCCTACCCGAGATCCGCCGGTTTTGACACCGACATTGGTGCTTTCATTGAGAGTTCCTCTGTGTCGTTGCCGTTAGGCTTGATGGCTCCTACGATCATCAATAGCGATGCAGTCCAGGGAGAGACCTTCCTCCCTAGACAGATCTTCGTCTTCGGCGCCTTCGCACTGCGGGCCAATTCACTTGGCCATCTGGAGCAGATCGAAAGCTATGCCCCTAGCCATCAGGTTAGATTTGGAAGTTTAAACTACACGGCTGACATCCGCGGGGACTTGATCTTCGACGGATTTGAGCCACTGCCGAGCGCGCCGCACTGTCACGACGAGCATGATCTAGCTCTGCCGCCGAACAGTGCCCTGGAGGCCGCACCCGCATCGGCTTCAACCCTTAATTCGGAGCCAACTGCGCCGATCGAAGATGGGTGGTTGGACGCCGCCTCAGGGGCTGCGATCCCAACGGCAATCGAGCCGAACACCAGCCCCGCACTCTGCGAGACTCGTGACCCAAGGAGCCGGACTCCTCTCCGGACTCCGAACCCTCCGCGCCCCTGCCGATCGAATCCGATTGGGCGCTGATCATGGAGTTTACTGCCGCGGACATCTTTCAGCACTCGCCTTTCGGTGATATTCTGAAGAAAGTAAAGTCTCTCTCTTTATCAGGAGAGCCCTGGTCGGACTATGGTCAGCAAGGTTGGGATACGGACGATGAAGAAATTCAAAGCCCACCCACCACCCACTTTGTAGCCACTGTCGACGATTTAACCAACATGCTCGACTTCGACTCCGAAGACATTGACGGTATGGACGCCGATGAAGTAGATGATGAAGAAACAGCGCCTATTGGGCCCTAGAAAGGCACCTCGTCATATGACGTATGCATGGTGGACGCACCAAAAGATGACGACGAGGAGCGGAAGGAGGCACCGAAGGCTTGTTCCCTCGAGAAGCAGTCAAAGCGGCGACGCAAGCGCCGCCCCAAATCCCGCCTCGACAGAAATAACGATCACACAGACCCAGCGCTGGAGCAGGGTGAACCGCTGCCGGACAACGGCAATCCGGATAATCAAACCGAACAAACAAATTCTATCAAGGATAATGGTCCGGACGACATAACGCCGGACAGGCACCCGGAGTACCAGAATGCCCGTAAAAGGCTTGTTGCCACCGCGAGGAGTCTTAAAAAGTAGAAGCAAAGGCTCAAGGCTGCGCAAGACACACTCCAAATCAGATGGAGTAAAATACTCAACATAGCAGTGAGGTACGGCGACAATCGCCCCTCCAAGAGCTACCCAAAGCGGAAGCTGCTACCTGAATTCGATGAGGAGGCCTCAGACCCCCCACAACCAAATATCAAAGCAGCCACCTGGCTGGATAGATGAACCCTCTACCAACACAGAGCGGCATACAACGCCACTCACAATACAACACGCGACCCTTGCGAGGGCTCGCACCCAAAGGACGGTGCAACAAGATCCATCTATGGACCACGCAAGCGCGCCCCAGCATACAATGCAACACAACAAACATCCGAACAACGCGGTACACCCAGCTACAGGGGTGCCGCACACCCCCTATGTTTCATCGATGAGGTGCTGGACCATGAATTTCCAGAGGGATTCAAACCCGTAAAAATAGAGGCATACGACGGAACAACAGACCCTGGGGTCTGGATTGAGGACTACATCCTTCATATCCATATGGCTCGAGGAGATGATCTCCACGCCATCAAGTACTTACCCCTCAAGCTCAAAGGGCCAGCTCGTCACTGGCTTAAAGGCCTCCCCGAAAGCTCCATTGGAAGTTGGGAAGAGCTCGAAGACGCCTTTCGGGCAAATTTTCAAGGGACTTATGTCCGACCTCCGGATGCGGACGATTTGAGTCATATAACTCAACAGCCCGGAGAGTCAGCCCGAAAGCTTTGGAACAGGTTTCTTACTAAAAAGAACCAGATTGTCGACTGTCCGGACGCTGAAGCCTTGGCAGCTTTTAAGCATAGCGTCCGTGACGAATGGCTCGCCAGACACCTCGGCCAAAATAAGCCGAGAACGATGACCGCATTAACAAGCCTCATGACCCGCTTTTGCGCGGGTGAGGACAGCTGGCTAGCCAGATGCAGCACCAGCGACCCTAGTACATCTGATGTTAGAGATGGAAATGGGAAATCATGGCGCAATAGCAATAACAAACGCCGAAATAAAGAAGACAACACGAAGGGCACGACAGTAAATGCCGGATTCAAAAGCTCTCGGCCAGGTCAGCAAAAGCCGCCCTCTAAAGGCATCAGGGATGAACTGTCCAGCCTCAACAAAATTCTGGACCAAGTATGTCAGATCCATAGTACCCCTGGTAAACCTGCTAATCATACCCACAGAAAATGTTGGGTCTTCAAGCAGTCCAGCAAGCTCAACGCCGTACACAAGGGGGAGGATACACCAAGTGAAGACGAGGACGAGCCTCCCAAGCAAGACACTGGGGAACAAAAGAAATTTCCACCAGAAGTCAAAACAGTAAACGTGTTACACGTGATCAAGGGAAAAAACAATGCGGCACTCCCAGGAAAATATACCCAAGTGCCTGTCACCGCGAAGTCCTGCGACTGGTCGTCTCAACCGATCACTTTCGACCATTGCGATTACTCAGTAAGTATCCGACGCGCAGGATGGGCTGCCCTGGTATTAGACCCAGTAATTGGCGGATATCACTTCACACGAGTCTTGATGGACGGTGGCAGCAATCTAAACCTAATATATCAGGATACAATCCGCGGGATGGGGTTAGACCCAACAGAAATTCGCCATAGCAATACTACCTTTAAAGGAGTAACGCCAGGCCCAGGGGCTCGTTGTACGGGCTCCCTCCTACTACAAGTTATATTCGGCTCCCCCGATAACTTCCGTCACGAGCATTTAACCTTCCACATCGCTCCGTTCCAAAGTGGCTATCAAGCACTGCTCGTACGCGAAGCTTTCGCTCACTTTAATGCAATACCACACTACGCCTCCCTCACAGTCAAGATGCCCGGTCCACGTGGCATCATTTCAGTGAACGGAAATATCAAGCGATTTCTGCGCGCCGAAGAGAGTGTGGCTGCATTGGCAGCCGCACACTAAAGGCGCCCGGACCAGCGAAAGCATCCAATAGGTCGTCAAGACCACAGACACAACTAATAAAGTCCGGCGCCGCTATTTATACCGAATAAATGGCCACACCCCTATTTGTCAATACAAGGGGCTCAACGCGCAGACAAGTGGCAATTTTTTCTCATCTTGAATTATACATGGTTTCTTTATCTTTTTGCACGACAACTTTTTCACCTAAATTACTCTCTTTTACAGACGATCATCATGCTACACCCGTCCAGGATACGGCACAACAGAGACACAGGCGCAGACGTGCAGCAGGGACCCGCTCCAAGGATTCTTTTTAGATTAAGACCCTGCATAAACCTTTTTTACTGTCTCTTGTTGATACATATCCACCGTTGAGAAGGATGCTGACGTCTTGGCATGTGGCCATGCCAGAACAATGCACGTACCTGGACACAAGGGGCTTCTTACAGAGGCCATTATTTAGGCCCGGTTTATACCACAAAGACCGAATACCTTAGGGAGTGTTCCACTTCGCGAGTTTGGCCCTATATGCATCAGCTCCGAATCATTGTCTTTGGTCAAATGTTGGGTTTGCCCGACTCCTGTGTTTTGGTGCCTTATGTTCCGCTTTACTGGCTAAGGTAGCACCATGAGAACTACTGCGATTATGCCCTGGTTCATCCGGACGAGCACCTCAGTAGAGAAAGCCGAAAACTGACTGTCATGATATAGCATGAGACTGGTCAACCACTCGATGACCTGTTGGAATGTTAGAATTCCTCCGCCTTAACGAAGGGTCGTTTCCCGGCCAAGCATGTACGCACCCCGGGATCGGGAGAGTGCGGAGCCACCAGGGGCTATCTAGTAGCCCCACTTTCAAACTCCTATGGCTATGTGAAAGTGCTAAAGCATTATAGTCTGGTTGCCTCGCTTGCTCCGCTATCACCTCCTTAATAGGACCAAGACGTTGGGTTAAGTGTGAACGTGTGTTTTTTGCGAGCACCTCCGCATTATATGCGTGGGGGTTGAAGCCGATGGCTGCAATCTTTCAGGTTATACACATGTATACATAAACGGCCGCCCAGGAGGCATCATATTACTTTCAGGCAAAAGTATAAAAATAGCCTTATAAAAATTTATAAAAGCATTTCGCTTACAATGAGATTACATATCACTCAAACATAATATTTTTTGAGCACTGGGTCTCTATCAAACGAGCACCCTCAAGAACTTCTTCAAAGTAGTGCTCAGCAGTCATTAGGCCTATGGCCGAATCCCGCGCTGCAACAGTGGTAGCATCCATCTCCGCCCAGTATGCTTTAACACGGGCAAAGGCCATCCGTGAGCCCTCTATGCACGCCGACCTCTTCATCGCATTAATGCGCGGCACCACGTCAAGGAACTGCTGCACCAAGCTGAAAAAGCTGTTCGGTTTTGGCCTTTCCGGCCATAGCTGATCCACAACAGACCTCATGGCGAGTCCGCACAACCTATTCAGTTCGGCCCATTCGGCTAATTGGTCAGTCAATGAAATGGACGCTCGGAAGAATGAAATTGTCTCCAAAACAGCTGGTCCACTTCACGGTCCGTCTGACCCTGGAAGTACTTGGCCGCATCGGCAGCGCTCGCCGCCAAATCCATATACACATCCTCCGAACTCCACAGCCGATCCAGAGGGGCATACCATGGATCTCCGAACTTCCTCCGCAACATAAAGGATTTCCCAGCTACAATATCCCCGGCTTCCCGCAGCTCCTCCTTCTTCGCCCTCATAGCAGAGCGGATGTCTTTTCTCGACGCAGAAGCCTTCTCAAGGTCTGATGCCTTCGCTAGGTTTTCCTTTTTCAAGAACCCGGCAACGGTCGGCGGCGGCTTTTAATTCTATGGCCATCTTGGCCATCTTATCTCGGCTCTCGCCATGCGCGGCCTTCTCGGCTTTCAACTCTTCGGCAGCCTTCAAAGCAGCCTCATTACCAACCCTCGCTTGTTCCTTGGCTCGGGCAAGTTCTGCCCGCAAGGCTTCAACAGTGGCAGCTCCATCTGCAGTCACAACATATTAAAGATACTGGCATCACTGCTCTTACTATGTGGCGTTTACCAGATAATGACACTTACCCTGTGCCTCGTCAAGCCTTTTGTTAACAAGCTCGATGTCGGCGTCTACCGCATCCAACTGCCGTTTTAAATGGGCAAACTCGCTAGTCCGGCTAGCCACCGGAGCTTCCATCACCTACATATAGAGGAAGTATGGTTATTATTACCTGGGAATATGATCCTCTGTTCGTCATCGTTTCCGACGAGAACCAGAGTCTCAGGGGCTACTATCTACACAGGGCACACCTAGCATGTGCAGGACTATCATACATTATTTTACGTACCTCAAAGCCTGTCAGTAGACTCATAAAAGCTTCATGCAATCCACTTTCGGCGGACGAGATTCTCTCCATCACCGTATTCATCAGCACACGGTGTTCATCTGAGATGGCCGCTCGCCCCACCAACTCCCTCAGAACATCCGATCACACACCAGGCGGTGTCGGACTCTTTTGTCTGCTCTCTTCGAGAGCCGGACACTGGGAGCTTCGGGGGTCAATGGGATTATCTTCTGGCCTCACCGGACTCGGAGAGGCCCTCTACGACGACACTTCGGGGTCGCCCGCTTCCAGAGCGGAGGAGTCCGAGGAGGCATTTCGCTCTCCATCATCTCTAGAAGAAGATCCCCCGAAGACGAGCTCATTTGAGAGGGGTTGAGGCCCGAACTGGAAAGATATATGCGGTGGTTATTTTCTCAGAAGAAAAAGATGGCATACCTGTACTATTAAAGTATTTCGGGTCACTTATGACTCGCTGGAGAATTGATCCCCCCGCGGACTGTGCGGCAAAAGCACCCCCCAAGGTAGGACCCTTTGTGGGAGACTTCTTCTCCCGTTTGGAAGCTTCGGCTTCCGAATCCCTGGGCGCAGTCCTTTTCCTCCTGCGGTCGTCTTCCTTCATGGAGACGCTCGCTCCCTCGGTTAGAATGGGCAGCGTTGGGGGCCCACGTCCTCCCGTATTATCATCCCCAGTATCTTCCTTCAAGGGCTCCGGGCAAGGTGCGACCTGGAGCATCTTTTCCAATACCGGATTGTCCAAACCCTCAGGGAGGGGGGGCGAACACCGAATCAACTTCTCCTTTGTTAGCCAGTCCTGGTCAAAAAGTGAACTCTCAGAAATAACTTCGTAACAAATGAGAGATAGTATGTTCGGCCGGAAGATTCCTTACCTGTTCGGCGGCACGGTTACTGCTCAGGCCCACGTCCTCAGTGATTTCCGGACACTCTACCTGAGGTCCGAAGAATGACTTGTACATCTCCTTGTGCGTCAGGCCAAGGAAATTTTGAATGACACGCGGTCCCTCGGGATTGAACTCCCACAAGCGAAGGGGCCGGCGTTTGCAAGGCTGGACTTGACGAACCAGCATAACTTGTATTACCGCAACCAAACTAAAATCTCCATTGAAGAGATCTCGAATGCGGCTTTGCAGTATAGGCACGTCCTTGGCTGGACCCCAGCTCAGACCTCTGCTGATCCATGACATCAGTTGTGGGGGAGGGCCCGAGCGGAAAACAGGGGCGGCCGCCCACTTGGCACTTCTAGGAGCCGTGATGTAGAACCACTCCTGTCGCCACAATTCAGACACCTCTGGAATGGATCCTTTGGGCGATGGAGCTCCCGTCATCTTGCATATTGAGGCACCTCCACATGCTACATGTTGCCCCTCGATCCTCTTCGGCTTTACTTCAAAGGTCTTGAGCCACAGGCCAAAGTGAGGGGTAACCCGGAGGAAGGCCTCACACACGACAATAAATGTCGTGATATGAAGAAAGGAGTCCGGAGCTAGATCATGGAAATCTAGCCCGTAATAAAACATCAAACCCCTGACGAAAGGATCCAGAGCAAGGCCTAGACCTCGGAGGAAGTGGGAGACGAACACGACGTTCTCATTGGGTACGGGGGAGGGGACGGCCTGCCCTCGGGCAGGCAGCCGATGCAAAACCTTGGCGGTCAGATATCTAGCCTCCCTCAACTTTTTGATGTCTTCTTCCGTGATGGAGGAAGGCACCCATCGGCCTTGAAGGCTAGATCTGGACATGATTGAAGGTTCGGAGCACATGACCTGAACTTTGGGTGTTTGAGCTTGAGGTGGGGGAAGGATTCGATTGAGCACGGGAGGGAAAAAAATAAAAGCCTTGTCCCTTTATAAAGAGGGTGAATATCAAGCGTCCTCTCCGTGGCCGTTTGGACTTGCCTATAGTCTAGGAGTCCTAGAAGCGGTTGGGTTACCCATGCCCGTATTGATGAGAATCCCGGAATAAGGGGACATGATCTCTGCTTCGACGAGACGTGCCAAGGAAACCGCCTCGCATGACACGCTGAGATGGGACAATAAAACGATTCGAATAACGGCTTGGCCGTGGTGCGGTGTCACACTACGGAATACGTCAGCAGATTAGATTTGTGTAAATATTATTCTCTCTATGGCAATATGTGGAAACTTATTTTGCAGAGCCGGACACTATCTTTGTGTTCAAAATCTTCTATGAAGTACTTGGAGGAGGAACCCTCCTTGCAATGCTGAAGACAATCTGCGCGCCGGACTCGTCGCCATTGAAGCCTGGTTCAGGTGCTACTGAGGGAGTCCTGGATTAGGGGGTGTCCGGATGGCCGGACTATACCTTCAGCCGGACTCCTGGACTATGAAGATACAAGATTGAAGACTTCGTCCCGTGTCCGGAAGGGACTTTCCTTGGCGTGGAAGGCAAGCTTGGCGATACGGAAATGTAGAT
Source organism: Triticum urartu (assembly GCF_003073215.2). Taxonomy (NCBI): domain Eukaryota; kingdom Viridiplantae; phylum Streptophyta; class Magnoliopsida; order Poales; family Poaceae; genus Triticum; species Triticum urartu. Next base: position 467,550,792 of record NC_053027.1, read on the forward strand.
CTCCTACCATTGTAACCGTCTTTGTGTAACCCTAACCCTCTCCGGTGTCTATATAAATCGGAGGGTTTTAGTCCGTAGGACAACATACAAAACAACAATCAAACCATAGGCTAGCTTCTAGGGTTTAGCCTCTCCGATCTCGTGGTAGATCTACTCTTGTACTACCCATATCACCAATATTAATCAAGCAGGACGTAGGGTTTTACCTCCATCAAGAGGGCCCGAACCTGGGTAAAACTTCGTGTCCCTTGCCTCCTGTTACCATCCGGCCTAGACGCACAGTTCGAGACCCCCTACCCGAGATCCACCGGTTTTGACACCGACAATATGGATCAAAATCAGCCCCATATGAAGCAACGCATAAACTAGGGTTTAAGCTTCTTCACTCTAGCAACCCATCATCTACTTATTACTTCCCAATGCCTCCCTCTAGGCCCAAACAATGGTGAAGTGTCATGTAGTCGACATTCACATGACACCACTAAAGGGATGACAACATACATCTCATCAAAATATCGAACAAATACCAAATTCACATGACTAATTATAGCAAGACTTCTCCCATGTCCTAAGGAACAAACGTAGCTACTCACAAAGCATATTCATGTTCATAATCAAAGGGGTATTAATATGCATAATGGATCTGAACATATGATCTTCCACCAAGTAAACCAACTAGCATCAACTACAAGGAGTAATCAACACTACTAGCAACCCACAGGTACCAATCTGAGGTTTGGATATAAAGATTGGATACAAGAGATGAACTAGGGTTTGAGATGAGATGGTGCTGGTGAAGATGTTGATGGAGATTGACCTCCTCCCAATGAGAGGATCGTTGGTGATGACGATGGTGATGATTTCCCCCTCCCGAAGGGAAGTTTCCCCCACAGAACAGCTCTGCCGGAGCCCTAGATTGGTTCCGCCAAGGTTCCGCCTCGTGGCGGTGGAGTTTCTTCCTGAAAGCTTGCTTATGATTTTTTTTCCTCGAGGAAAGACTCCATATATCCAAAGATGGGCATCAGAGGGCCACCAGGGGGCCCACGAGGCAGGGGGCGCGCCCCCACCCTCGTGGCCAGGGTGTGGGCCCCCTCTGGTACTTTCTTCGCTCAGTATTTTTATATATTCTGAAAATAACTCCCATGGAGTTTCAGGACTTTTGGAGATGTGCAAAATAGGTCTCTAATATTTGCTCCTTTTCCAGCCCAGAATTCTAGCTGCCGGCATTCCCCCTCTTCATGTAAACCTTGTAAAATAAGAGAGAATAGGTATAAGTATTGTGACATAATGTGTAATAACAGCCCATAATGCAATAAATATCGATATAAAAGCATGATCCGGAAAACCCCCGCTCACCTTCTTCCTCACAAGTACAGAAAACGCCTGCTCCTCTTCTTCCACTCCTATAGAAAACCCTAGCCCTCCTTCTTCCCCACTCGCACTGCCACTAGGCTCGTATTTGGCTACTCTACTCAAACCCCGAGCTCGGCGCGACGCCCATAAGGAAAATGGAGTCGGCTGGCCCCAGCGCCAAGAAGATGAGGCTCCCGCCAGCAGCGACGCCGGTTGTAGATCCCGCACCCGGCAGCGCGGGGAGAAGCGGCGAGCCCCCCCCCCCCACCCGGATCTGAGGAACCGGTAGAATCTCTGGTGGACCACATCAATGATCTCCCAGATGTCATCCTTGAGGAGATCATCTCGCTTCTCCCCACCAAGGATTGCTGCTGCACACAAGTCCTCTCAACTCGGTGGCGCCCTCTATGCTGCACCGCACCCCTCAATCTCAAATGTCGTCCGATATCTGTCCTTCCTGAGTTCGATCTCCTCAGAGCCATCATCTCCTCTCACCAGAAGGGCCCCGTTCAATGCCTCTACATCCCGACATGCTACCCGCTGTCCATACCCGGCACGATGGACGCTTGGCTGACATCCCCTGAATTCAGAAAACTCCAGCAGTTTGAGTTCCACCATTACCATGAAAGTTTCATAGCACGAACACGCCAAGAATTCGTTCCCACACCACCGTTGTCCATCTCGCGGTTTTACTCCTCTCTCCACACCGCCACCTTCCCCCGATACCATCTACTAGACGATTTGGTACAAATGCTTCGACTCCCACTGCTAAAAAAACTTCCGCTTGTGGTGGTTTATCTATCGGATGCCTCACTGCACAGCATCATCCACTCCAGTTGCCCTGCCCTCGAGCGCTTGTTGATTGTTTTGGGGATAGAAATCCCTATCAGTTGTCTCAAAATAAAGTCGCCTCACCTTAAAAGCATTGGATTTTGTTTTGAAGGACAGCAGCTCATCATCGAAGATGCTCCTTCACTTCAAAGGTTGCTCCTTCATAATTGTTATACACCTTCGCAAATAATTGGCATCTCTACGCCCAAACTGGAGACCTTGGATGTAATTCGTCATCCGTTTGATGATCACAACAAGTTGGTGTTTGGATCCACACTTATTCAGGTACTGTATATTATCATCTACACATTTGAAATCATAAGCTGCATTAATCATTTGTGCGCATAAGTTTTATATCATCTTGGAGTACACTTTGGGTACTAATATTATGTTGTATGCCCAGTTAAGAGTTCGTCCATGGATAGCCTATCAATGCTGCTGGATTATGTCAAGATCTTATATATCGGAATGTTTACTTTTGATCTGAATATAATTATTGACTTGCTGCGATGCTTTCCATCTCTGGAGAATTTATATATAGAGGTGATGATTTCATGCACATTGAAAGCATGTATATATTGTACTAGAATTAATCGTTCAGTTGTCGCTCTTTCGACATACTCTTTGTTCAGACTTTAACTATTTTCAATCTTCATGTCTACTTAGGCAGTGCTACCACATGAAAAAAAACGTATAACCAATCAGTGGCATAATAAGCACCAGGATTTTCTTTGTTATCATGACATTCGTTTGAGGACAATAACGATGGAAGGATATGCGTCCAACCAGGCAAACAGAAGCTTTGTCACATTCTCCCTGTTGAATGCGAGGTTACTATTGTCCATGAGGCTTAAGTTTTACTACAAGAGATTTCTCATGGATGGACACGTTAGACAACAAAAAAGAAGTTTCAGGTGGACAAATGGGCTTCTAAACATGCTCGGCTTCTATTTACAACAAGTTGTAGTCATCCTGAAATGATTTTTTTGCACAGGATGTTGATTTCATGGATCAGACCGATCCATTTGTCTGTGACTGCGAAAAAGAGTGGTTGGGTTAGATGTTACTGCCATGTTCAATCTGGGTTTTTTCTAAAAGTTTTCTGAACAATTAATCCTTGGGCTTTTTGTACCATTTGTAAGTTTGAGTTGCATGTTGTTGCCCTCGTACTCCCCTCCACCTGCCACTACACTGCCGCATCTTCCACGGCTGATGTGTGTTCCCGTCCGAGGCCTCGCCGTCGTTCTCCGCCTTGGTTCGCTCACTATGCCCACCACCGTCTGGAGTTGTCAACATGGTCAACAACCAAGAGGAATCAGGAGATGACTGTACGTGGAGAGGCTGACACTAGGGACCCACCAGGGTCATTGCATTATGCAAGCAGGTGCCTCGTTATTACAAGCCAAAAAAATACTTCCACCTAATTCCTCACTGTTAGAAAATCACTTAAATGTCTTAAAAGGTCAAATGACCCCTGAAATTTTCCAAAATTTGACATGACAGTTCTATTAGTACTACAAAATTTCTCGTTCATTTAAAACACCATCCATTGCCAGTTTACTCCAAATTCGTCTTTCACAGCTAATAAAAAATATGTACAACATCACACACAGTTGTTTTCTAGGAACTGTTTGCGATGAAAATATCTGGGTCTATTTAAGTCTCCCTCCTTAAGCTTCGCTGGCTTGTCTGCTCCAGTGCCGGCAACCCCCGAATCCATGAATCCCAATGCCCATTCCCGCACCCCCTTCTTGCAAAGATGACGCCATGGAAACGCTTCGTGAAGGCCCATACAATCGCCGCGTCCCCCCCCCCCCGAGCGCCGCCGCCTACGCCGAGAGTGCCGGCGCATCCGCATTGAGCGCGGCAGCTTCCACCAAGAGGGCGTCTGCGGCAGCCGACAGGGCAGCCGCGGTAGCCGAGACGGCTGCAGCTGCTGCTGCGACGGCGGCTGCAAACGCTGAGAGCGCTCGAGCTGTCGTCCGTGCCGTCGATGTCACCCTGGCTCGGGTCAAGGGCATCCACGCCAAGATCGATGATGAACATGCCAAGATATTCCAGGCCACCTCGGACTCTAGCATGCAACCTACGTCTAAAAAGGAGGCGGTGGCCATGGAGCTCCTGCTTCCTCATGAGGTCGCCGAGCGGGAGCTGGAGATGCAGGAGGCAGCGGAGATTGAGGAGCGCCAGGAGGAGGAGGAGTTGCGCGTGGCCGAGGTCGAGGTAGAGAAGAGTTTGTCTGTCAAAGAATGGGCGGTGGCGTACCAACGCGAGCTCTGGCGCAGGCACTACTACGAGTACTACAACCTTGAGGGCGGCGCTGGCAACGAGGACGAGGACGCGGTTGACTTCAGCAAGGGGGACGCGGAATCCACCAACGGCGGCATGTCATCAGGACAAGTCGTCAACGTCTCATCTCACGGCCGATGCATAGGCCGGCACGACGGTGGATTTGTTAAAATTACACAATGAGCAGATAACACCACGGACCCGGTAGCTCCCCCAGTTGTTTTTTTAGTTTCAGAGACGGAGCTCAACTGCGCGCTGTGCGGGGGCTGTGGCCCGTCTAGCCCACGCTTACGCTTTTACTTAAGCACATGACGAGCCCAGTTGATATCTTTTTTCTTACTAAAAATGGCTAGCCTAGTTCTTTTTTCGGAGAACACCAAAACCGAGGCCTACTTGCTTTTCTCAGCCCTCCTGGGCAGCAAATCTTTCAGGACGAGGAGGGAGGGATGTAAACTAGTAAGGAATGGGCTTCCCCAGAAAATGGGCTATAAGTTGTAAGAAATGGGCTGTAAATTTTTAAACCAAAGCCAACCGGCAATTACATTAAAATATCTTTTTTCAGGATTTCTCTACTCTCTACTCTTATAAAAACCAAAGCCAGCTCGCAATTACATTAAAGATTGTCTTTTCTCCCACAAGATAAACTACTCATACAAATGCATCTTCATGTTTCGTGCAACGCATGAGCATCTTGCTAGTTAAGATTTTAAATTTCATTCATTTTTTGTGGAGAATTGTTTTTTGAATTTTATTTTGATATAATTTTTTAAAAATTATTTTTAACGTGACTCAAAATTTCGTGATTAAAAGAGTTTGGACCCCACCGAAATATGAAAAATTTCATTGAATTTTTTAGCAGTGCCCAGAATATATGGTCTGTAGTGCTAATAAGAAGAATATGGGCTTCAAATATCCTTAAGAATTAGCAAATGGGCTATAAATTATTGAAAATAATGGCTAATGGGATGTATGTTGTTTTCCACAGATTTGGAGGCTGACTTCTGGGCCTACTAGGTTGACGATGATGATGTCCTATATTTTTTTGACGCATATATAAGGCTTTGTCAACTTAGTCAACACAGAGCAGTGACTGTTGGATGTCCATCCAACGGACGCCGTGCTTCTTCAATCTCTGATCTTCTTGCTCCAGCCTCCCAAACCAGCACCGTCAGGACTGCCTGCTCCCTCCCCCCGTGGCTGGCTGTGCTGCCGCCAGGCTGATACGTCTCCAACGTATCTATAATTTTTGATTGTTCCATGCTATTATATTATCAACCTTGGATGTTTTATATGCATTTATATGCTATTTTATATGATTTTTGGGACTAACCTATTAACCTAGAGCCCAGTGCCAGTTTCTGTTTTTTCCTCGTTTTAGAGTATCGCAAAAAAGGAAAATCAAACGGAGTCCAATTGACCTGAAACTTCACGGAACTTATTTTTAGAACGGAAGCAACCCAGAAGACTTGGAGTGCACGTCAGGGGATCAACGAGGAAGCCATGAGGCAGGGGGTGCGCCCACCCCCCTGGGCGCACCCTCCACCCTCGTGGGCCCCTCGTGGCTCCCCTGATGTATTTCTTCCTCCTATATATACCCATATACCCTAAAACGATTAGAGAGCACAATAGATCGGGAGTTCCGCCGCCAGAAGCCTTCGTAGCCACCGACAGCCAATCTAGACCCGTTCCGGCACCCTGCCGGAGGGGGAATCCCTCTCCGATGGCCATCTTCATCATCCCGGTGCTCTCCATGACGAGGAGGGAGTAGTTCTCCCTCGGGGCTGAGGGTATGTACCAGTAGCTATGTGTTTGATCTCTCTCCCTCTCTCTCTCTCTCTCGTGTTCTTGATTTGGCACGATCTTGATGTATCGCGAGCTTTGCTATTATAGTTGGATATTATGTTTCTCCTCCCCCTCTACTCTCTTGTAATGGATTGAGTTTTCCTTTTGAAGTTATCATATCGGATTGAGTCTTTAAAGATTTGAGAACACTTGATGTATGTCTTGCCGTGCGTATCTGTGGTGACAATGGGATATCACGTGATTCACTTGATGTATGTTTTGGTGATCAACTTGCGGGTTTCGCCCATGAACTTATGCCTAGGGGTTGGCACATGTTTTTGTCGTGATTATCCAGTAGAAACTTTGGGGCACTCTTTGAGGTTCTATGTGTTGGTTGAATAGATGAATCTGAGATTGTGTGATGCATATTGTATAATCATACCCACAGATACTTGAGGTGACATTGGAGTATCTAGGTGACAATAGGGTTTTGGTTGATTTGTGTCTTAAGGTGTTAATCTAGTACGAACTCTAGGGCTGTTTGTGACACTTATAGGAATAGTCCAACGGATTGTTTGGAAAGAATAACTTTGAGGTGGTTTCGTACCCTACCATAATCTCTTCGTTTGTTCTCTGCTATTAGTGACTTTGGAGTGACTCTTTGTTGCATGTTGAGGGATAGTTATGTGATCCAATTATGCTATTATTGTGGAGAGAACTTGCACTAGCGAAAGTATGAACCCTAGGCCTTGTTTCAATGCATTGCAATACGTTTACGCTCACTTTTATCATTAGTAACCTTGCTGTTTTTATATTTTCAGATTACAAAAACTATTATCTACTATCCATATACCACTTGTATCACCATCTCTTCGCCGAACTAGTGCACCTATACAATTTACCATTGTATTGGGTGTGTTGGGGACACAAGAGACTCTTTGTTATTTGGTTGCAGGGTTGCTTGAGAGAGACCATCTTCATCCTACGCCTCCTACGGATTGATAAACCTTAGGTCATCCACTTGAGGGAAATTTGCTACTGTCCTACAAACCTCTGCACTAGGGGGCCCAACAACGTCTACAAGAAGAAGGTTGTGTAGTAGACATCACATGCCATCCCTCTACACACCCGCACATCATGTTATTTTCCGGCGACGTCAGCCTCACCCCGCAGCCGACCAGTCAGCGCTCATACACCCCTCGGCGTGGGCATCCACTGCGGTGGCTACGCCGGCTTCGGGTCGTTCCCTTCCTGAGCCTCACCCTCGTCCACTGAGTTCGTGCTCTCGGCGCGGCGAGGTCAACATGGTCAACAAACAACATACATCAGAAGAGGCTGACAGTAGGGGTCCATACAAGGAAATGCCTCCTTATTACACGCAAAATAATGATTCCTCCACCTGATAGTTGGGACCCACCGGAAGGGCCTCTGTATTTCTTGAAAAAAATGTTTCCCCCGCCGTCATCTCGGACCCACCAGCTATATCTTCGCACACAAGGAAGTGCCTCCTTATTATGCACAAAAAAATGAATACTCCCCATGCTAGCTGGGACCCACCATTGTGGGAGGCTGACTTGTGGACCTACTAAGATGACGGTGACGGAGGGCTTTGTCAACTTAGTCAATATGAATGATTCTAGCTCAAGTGACCGTACGATGTCCATCCAACGGCCGTAGTGCTTCTTCAACCTCTGGTCTTCTCGCTCCAGCCGCCCAAAGCAGCGCCGGTCGTGCCGCTTGCTCCCGCCTCCCGTGGCCGGTTGTGCTGCCGCAAAGGCCTCACCGCCCCCTACTACTCCCACCGCTGGCCAGGCCATCCCTCCTCTACGGCGACGGTAGCCTCACACCGAAGCCGAACCAGCGAACCCTCGTACTCCTCTCCGCATGGGCATCCACCGCCGCGTCTTCCTCGGCTCCGCGTCGTCCCCGTCCTAGGCCTCGCTGTCGTCCACTGCCCTGGTACTCTCGGCGCGGCGTGGTCAACGTGGTCAAGGAACAACTTCCATCGAAAGAGTATTGTATGTGGAGAGGCTGACAGCTGGGTCCACGGCCACAGCAAGGAAGTGCCTCCTTATTACGCGGAAAATAATGATTCCTCCACCTAACAGCGGGGACCCATCGGATGGGCCACCGTATTTCACAAAAAAATGTTTCCCCCTGACTGCTGGGACCCACCAGCTACATCTTCGCACGCAAGGAAGTGCGTCCATATTTCGGGCAAAAAAATAATTCGCCCCCTTGACTGCTGGGACCCACCAGCTACATCTTCGCACGCAAGGAAGTGCCTGACAGTCGGGACCCACCCGGTCGAAGCGTACGTAGAGTTGTCATTCTGGTCGTGAATGTGTACGTACATATTGGTCGATCGGTCTGTTTGCAGGCTGCGGTGATGAACCGTGGCCGTGTAAGGAAGGGCACGTGTGGTAGTAGAGGCGCACACGTGTGGTAGTAGAGGCGTCTGTTGGGGAACGCGGTAATTTCAAAAAAAATCCTACGCACACGCAAGATCATGGTGATGCATAGCAACGAGAGGGGAGAGTGTTGTCTACGTACCCTCGTAGACCGTAAGCGGAAGCATTATGACAAAGCGGTTGATGTAGTCGTACGTCTTCATGATCGACTAATCCTGGTACCGGAAGTACGGCACCTCCGCGATCTGCACACGTTCGGCTTGGTGACGTCCCACGAACTCACGATCCAGCAGAGTGTCGAGGAAGAGCTTCATCAGCACAACGGTGTGATGACAGTGATGATGATGCTACCGGAACAGGGCTTCGCCTAAGCACCGCTACGATATGACCGAGGTGGATTATGGTGGAGGGGGGCATCGGACATGGCTAAGAGATCAATGATCAACTTCTGTGTCTATGGGGTTCCCCCTCCCCGGTATATAAAGGAGTGGAGGAGGGGGGACTGCCGGCCCTCTATGGCGCGCCCTGGAGGAGTCCTACTCCCTCTGGGAGTAGGATTCACCCCCTTCCCTAGTTGGACTAGGAGAGAAGGAAGGGGGAGAGGGAGGAAGGAAAGGGGGGCGCCGCCCCCCTTCCTAGTCCAATTCGGACCATAGGGGGAGGGGGCACGCGACCTGCCCTGGCTGCCTCTCTCTCTCTCTCCACTAAAGCCCATTAGGGCCCATATACTCCCCGGGGGGTTCCGGCAACCCCCCCCCCCCCCCCCCCCCCCGGTACTCCGATATATGCCCGAACTCACTCGGAACCTCTCCGATGTCCAAACATAGGCTTCCAATATATTGATCTTTATGTCTTGACCATTTCAAAACTCCTCGTCATGCCCGTGATCACATCCGGGACTTCGAACAACCTTCGGTTCATCAAAACACATAAAGTCATAATACTGATCATCACCGAACGTTAAGCGTGCGGACCCTACGGGTTCGAGAACTATGTAGACATGACTGAGACACGTCTCTGGTCAATAACCAATAGCGGAACCTGGATGTTCATATTGGCTCCCACATATCACTATAAAAAAATACACTTCCGTGATGATACGTGTTTGTCACAGTAGGTCGCTTTTTTTGTCATGCATGTACATCCATGACAAATTTATGACAGAATCAAGATAGTCATACCTGTGTTGTCGTATAAGTGTTCCATGACATTACCAAAATTATCATCACGGAAGTGTCCACTTCCATGACGATAAATCGCGCGTCACAGAAGTGCTTTCGTCAAGGGTGACCGACACGTGGCATCCACCGTAACGAAATGCCGTTAAGCTATCGGGTCGGGTTTTGGATCCGATAACCCGTTAACAGCCCCGACCAATGGGAATTTTCCACGTGTAAAATCATCATTGGCTGGAGGAAACACGTGTCGGCTCATCGTTGGGACAGATGTCAACCACTCATTGGACGAAAGGCGCCTATGATACGTCGACACGTGGCACGGCCCAATAGAGGCCCATTCCTATGAAAAGGCCGGCCTGTTTGACTTGGTCAAAAGCTGGCAGGCCGGCCCATGGAAAGCCTGTTAACGGCCTGTTCAAATATAGCCCATTTACAGCCCGCTAACCCAAGGCCCGTTACGCCCTATCCGAATTAGGCCCAGTAGCGTCATCTGGGCCATCCAATATGATTCCAGCCTGTTTTCACTTATGTCCCATGTATGGCCCATGAGTCTTTCGGCCCATATGAGGCCCTATGTAACTCTTGGCCTACTAACGGCCCGTGGTGAAACTGGCTCGTAATGAACAGTGTATCACTTTACACCCATTAACGGCTCGTGGTGAAACTGGCCCGTAATGAACAGTGTATCACTTTATACCCATTAACGGCCCGTTATTCCGTTGTGCCATTTCCAGCCCATGTTATCTTTCGGCCTTCTCAGAGCCCATTTATTCTTGGGCTCATTTCCAGCATTCGTTTACTTACGGCCCGTTACTGTCATTTTCTGCTTGTGGGCCAAATTCAGCCCGTGGTTACAGTCGGCCCGTTTGTGGTCCATTAATATGTTGGGCCGTTTTCATAGCGTCATCAAATACGGCCTATTAACGATGGCCCGTTATGGTTAGCCCATGAACGGACGATTCCAACTCTAGCCCGTTTACGGCCATAATGCGGCCTGTTATTGGCCCATGTTTGGCCATCGATCATACTGCCCGTATAAGGCCCATTGATGATACGGCCCGTAGAAGGCCCATTGTTTCTATGGCCCGTAGTAGGCCCACTGTTTCTACGGCCCGTAGAAGGCCCACTGTTTCTACGGCCCGTAGGAGGCCCAGTGTCACTACAGTAAATATTAGCCCATGGTTATTGTGGCCTAGTTTTAAAAAATAGGTTATTGCAGCCACTAGCAAACCGCGGAAAAAGAACTGCAATGACTAGAAGCAAACAAATAAACAAGACAACAAGGAAATAAATAAGCAAGCAACTTACGCTAGGCTATCACGGCTATCACACATATTAACCACTGGGCATCAAAGTTCGCCACTAGTGCAAATAAACGCGTCGGCAAAAGAATATACAAAACTGAGAGCACTTCAGAAGGCACTAGGCCTGGCCAGGTCGGGCCCCCCCAAACAGCTGAAGAAGCTGAGTAGACCTCAGTTGTGTCAATGATAGATGCATCAACACTAGATTTAAGGCATGATGGTGCGCATGGCAGTACTCTGACATCTTCATTGCATCTTTGACTTCAAGTCGGAGCTGAGCTGAAGCAAGCCTTTCCGCTATAAGTCGAGACTAAAGAAGTCAAACTGATTGAGGCAGCGACTGCACAGAGGTTGTCTCACACCTGCTGGTGAGTAGCTTCAACTCACTGTCTTCATCAAGACAGGACCTTGGGGTCATCTCGCTGTCCTCAAGATGGTTTGTCTCACTATCTTCCCTAAAGTTCTGCCTGGCGTAAGAGATACGAGTCTGAAAGAGAAACAAGGAGACACGTAACAGGTTTCACAATTATATAAGCAAATAAATGGATCTGTTCTGCATAAGGAACATGTTTTTACAACTACAATTTGAAACTAGTAGTTGTTGCAAACATCCAATCAGATGTAAACAGCAAAGCAAACAACAGTGGAGGAAATGATGCCTATCCAAATCTATACTAGAACAAAGTTTGAAGGCTTGAGAAGGATGAACTTACATTACATGTTAACACGGGCTGGACAAAGCCCTTCTCCATGTTGATGGAAGGATAATTCAATAAATTCCCCAAAGAAAATTCTTTATAAGCATTGCCATTATTCTACATTTTGCAAAGAGTAAATATAGATCAAATAATATTGGAAGAAACAGAGGATAATGAAGCTCAGGTGCAGACTGATGATACATAATCAAATAGTAATTAATTAAGTACAGCGTTACAAGGCAAAGGGAGAGAGGTACTGACAAGAGCAATGCAGAGCCCATTACTATTTTGAGATTGTATGATCCTTTGAGCAAGGAGATTCATCTGAAATTAGTTTTCATACAAGAGAGAAGGTAAGGCACAAGCAGAAATTTAGGAGTTCAAATTTTGAATTGATATCATAGACAGTACCTGATGCTGGGCTCCCAGCAGTTCTAATAGGGGTTTGGCCACTGGAGTAGGGGTAAAGTGTGGTACAGTTGGGCATGTGTTTTCTGTGGCTGCTGATCTATCTGATTTAACAGGTATCACTAGCTTTTCCAAATACCTAGTTTGTACTACATGATGACCTGCACTCAACCTCTTCCTTTTGGACACCTATTACGAGAGAACAGCATTTGACTGGAAAAACATAGTGTGACGACACATGGAATAGGTACAGAAAATGGATAGGTATGGCATATACTCATATATGATGCTTAAACTAAGCAGATGGTGTAACAAAGTAGAAGTAATGCAAGAGGTCAGAACCAAAATATGTGCGACCAATACAACTTTGCAAAGTTAGAGCAAGCACCTTGATGGGTGAATAAGATAGGCCATCCTCCACCATGCCAAGTTTGTTAGGCAGTGGATCATTCCGCAATATTCCTCTCGTGCGCCCATTCCCATATTCATTTTGATAATGTTCAATGTATGACATGCATGAAAACATAAAAACAAGTGAGATTTTCTTTGTAATGCAGAAGTGATTCTAATCCAATACTGCCTCCCTGTAAACCCATTTGTGCTATCTCTGCAATTCTTTTAAAAGATGCCACGCATGCTGTAATTTGTTGTGTGCATAAATATAATGTGGCCTACTACTCAAAATATGAGAGCTCCAGAAGTGATGACACTTTGCAGATGATAGCTTCAACATATAGTAAAGAAGAACAAGTCGACCTGACCTGACAGATTCAAAATATACTAAGGGAGAACAACTCGACCTGACCAGTCGACCACGAGAGAAGAGTATCATCTTAAAGAAGAGCAGAAGAGCAAGCAGATTGAATATATTACAAGTCTTTTAATACAATGTCGGTTGGCCACCCATGATGAACCAGAGCGCACAGAGAAATACTATTCTTTCCGGTCTCTCCATATGTGGCTCACATGCATTTCGAAACTAAAGTAGGAACATTTAGCTAACCAATTAAACATATCTCAGTTTTACTAATATCAGCAATAATATCAGATATGAATTTGTACAACTAAGCTTGTTTACCTTGATGGTTGGAGCAGTGCTATTACGACACGGACCACGTAGGCTGATTGTGGTCATCATAAAATGGGGAAAACATAAGCATGATGAGTACAATGTTGACCGTGGCAGTGGGATGGCAGATCTGAAGCTGCAAACCGCGCAAAGGGTAGTTAGCAACCGATGTTTGCTTTGAAATAACAACTAAGATTTGGTATGGACAAGAAAGTACGGTCAACAAGTGACAAAGAAATGCAATTATGTTGTCTCTCTATATGTCGCGACATGCATTTGGAAACTCAAGTGGGACCTTTAGCTAACCAATTAAATGTGTCGGTTAACTAATATCAGTATCATATCACAATCATATTTGAACAACTAAGCTTTCGAATTCTGAGTGTTGTGTTGTTTAGCTTGAAGGGTGGAGTAATGCTAGTACAACAGAAAGCACCTACGCAGATCATAGTAGAGTAGATAAAAGGGGAAAACCCTAAGCATCAAGAGAAAAATCAGGAAAGTGGAACTAGCTGGACCAGTGGGTGGCGCACATGATTTTCGAAACGAATATAGGAACATTAGGTGACCGATTAAACGTTCTCTGTTTTAGTGATATGAGCATCATATCAGATTCGTATTTCAACACGTAAGCTTTGGGTTGAGGTCTTGAGGAGCAGTGCTAGCACGACACGAAGCACCTACGATGATGGTAGTGAATATAAAGGGGAGAAACCATAAGCCTTACGAGTATAGTGCCTGTGCCATGGCAGATCTGAAGGTGCAAACCGGACAAAGCTACTTCGCAACCAATGTTTGCTTTCAACTAGCCACTACGATTTGGTACGGACAAGAAAAGTACAGTAAACAAATTACGATCTATTTTCTGGGTGAGATCAATAACTTAAGCACATATGGAAGAGTACCACCTCTCTTGCGACGCCGTGTAGGCCTATGCTAATACGTTGAGGGTGCTGCTGGTGCGATGGCTGTCGGCGGCCGGGAAGAAGACTTTAGATGGCAGACGGCCGGGTCAAGGGATATATCCTGTTGCCGTGGACGAGGCGGTCGTAGGAGCGGCAACGGCAAGGTGGACGACGGCGCCGATGAAGCGAGAGGAGGCGATGAAAGGATGCTCGTCCAGCGCCATGGATGAGAGACGTCCATCTCTTGCAGTGGACGACGGGGTAGGGGTAGCGGCTCCGGCAAGGTGGAGGATGGGGTGGTGGACGGAGGAGGCTGGCCGCAGTGCGGAGGTTGTCGTGCCGCCGACGGTTTATGAATAGGGAAATGGAGGGGAGGGGGGATCTCAAACTTTGGGACGCGCTTCTCTGAAATGGGGGAAGTTACGAACTTATCCCCCGTTTAAAATTTCGGACATCGCGTCGGTTGGGGATAGGACGGTAATCTCGCATCTCCCAAATATTTGCCAGTAACTATTTCGGGCAAGGAGAGGGTGTTTTTCCGCCCACGGTTGGCACCCATGGTGTATGAACGGGGCTGACAGGTAGGGCGGTTGTGTCACGTCTGATGGAAGTTACACATTTGCCCCTATTTAAAATATAAGCCTACATCGATTTTGGACGAGGAGAGTTTGTTTTGCCGCCCACCGTGTATGAATGGGGAAATGGAGGAAGAGACACATGTCTTTCGGACAATCAAATGTGTTTTGCCACCCACGTTTGGCGCCCATCGTGTCTGAATGGGCTCAGAGGCCGTCGTGCCACGTCTGATTGAAGTTACTAGTCTACCCCTATCGACAGTAGTGTAAATACTGTCGATAAGGATGTCAAGTGTCAGGGGTAGACAGTAATTTCCATCTCGCAAACACTTGCTTCGAGTAGCCCACAAATTATAGTGGGTGTTTAGCCGCTTCGTTCAAAACTTGGGAGAATTAGCATTCACGTTTGCGCTGGGACTTGGCAAACTAAATTCAAATCCAATTTGTATTCGATTACGAATATCCACAGATAATTATACATTTTGTTATTTATTTCTTCAAAACCACAACAAAGATTTATTCCAGCTTTATATATGATTATGATTTAGAAATGTCGTGATCTTCGAATTCAGTAGGTTTGATACACTCTGAGTCAAACAGTTATTTCATCCAATACAATATGCTCACATGACAAACAGTTCACCTTATGTCAATCATACAAGTTCTGAGGATTACCTCGCCTAAAAAATTCGGATCATTACAACACATGGACAACATAGGGGGTCTTTCAACATAATCCATTCAGAGACATGACACAACATGCAAGTACAATAATCTAATGAAAATTTGAACTGGTATCTAAAGAAGAATCGGGATTATCTTGGGCTTCAGATAGCATAAACAGCAGGACCTCCTCCGTCTTCAAATGCAACATTCTTACTTCCTCCAATTCTTGGGTTGCTTGCATAATGCGTGCCGCTAATTCCATAATTTCCAGCCTCAAGATAAATATTACCTCATTCATGGCAGCCACACCATCTCTTTCTGCCTCTAGTAGAGCCTCAAGCACTATAATATCTGTGCTCAGACTACTCTTCGGCGGTGTTGCCTCTGAACTGCTACCATCTGGTAACATGGATGGCGCACTGCTTCCACAAATAGATTCTGGGGTTGTACATTGTGTCCTAGTGTGAACGGCATCCTGAAAGGTTTCCGCTTGACATCAGTAAGAGATAGTTATCGTATGATCCAGGCAGTAAGCTTACATGGTAAACGACGGACGAATTATTGCTGAGCATGGCAAACTATATTTAAATGGTTCGAAGCAGCATCAGCCGAAAAGAAATTAAAATGGTAAGATGAAACTAGGGACGTAAGTGGCAAATAAACGAAATCCGCCAATCCCATCTAGTTAGTTTTTGCTACCTCCCTAGTTCATTTTCCTCAAAAAAACAAAAACTCTTTTGAACTATCATACCATTAGTGGACTTTAATCGGGATTAAACCGGACCCAGTTGACATCCCTAGTTGAAAGGGAGTGTAAAACCGCTATATTTAAGTTGCCAAGGCATCTAAGCAGTTGAAATAATCTGAGAAAGCACTTAACAGTGTGGCCTCATATAAACTACGAAGACAGTCTTGTGATGAAGTTGAGAGGAAAAGTTAAGGACTCAAATGAAATAGGCATGCATTTCTTTACGATAGTACAGCAGGCACTGCTGACATATTGGCCAACTCAGGTATAGCGTAACAACAAATAAGCATTCGAATCAAGCAATATAGCAAAGCAGACAACTGAACTATTTGTAATTCGGTAGGATTACACGTTGAGGGCACAAGCCAAGAAAGCATCCCACTCGCATTACATTTCACATGTACTAAAACACACTGGCTTACCATATGTTGCTGTGAAGCCTAGCTGCTGTTGCAATGTTCTTTGAAGATATCGTCAGCATCCCGTGGTTGCAAATCTAGTTGTTGTAGTTTATTCTGCACCATCTATTTAGGTAAAATTAATTTTAATTGCATGCACTGGTCCGAATTGATCATCAATGGTTCATCTAAACTAATGAAAGAAGGGTGTGTGCATACACGACAATACTCCCTCCGATTCTTTTTACTTTGCATATAACTTTTTCTTAGTTTTCTCGTTTTAGTCTGCGTGTTGCCGATTCCTAGCGCTGGTTTCCTTTTGTGTCCCGCCCCATCCGCCTCTGCCCTAATTAATTGGAAAATTAGTCCAGAAAAATTAAACCAGTGCCCTCCTTGGTATGCGGGTCAAGAGTTATGGGCAGAGTAAATTGAATCAGAGGGAGTATATCTGCTTCCCTCTATTTTTATGCTTGTTCGAGGTGCCAGCCCCAAAAGAACAAATATTTTGCTTGATGGGGTTGGCAGCTCCATAATTAATAGAAGCATCAAATTAGTCGTGCAACTTGGGAAGATCAAGAACACACAAACAAGTAATGAACAGAGGCTCGGAGCAGTGATGTAATAGCAAGCATCAGAAAATGTAGGGTAAAACGAACAAAAAGCAGCGGAACCACATGCTAGTTTGCTGATGTGTAATTAAACATAGAGAACATTAAGCAGTCTGATGGAACCAATAGGTGGCATCAGAACAAAACTAAAGCATATTAACTATATGTGCACTGGTATGTAATTTAGCACATGTAACATGTTCACTGCCAGAAGTATGGCCCTATAGGTGCAAGCAAAATAACGCGTCTCATGAAAAACTGAATGATGCCCTGAAGAAATTCAAAGGTGCGGTGCTTATGCTAGGAAAGTGAACGTAGGCGCCGGCCGTTGGATAATAGTACCTGATTCTCAGCGGCGTATGGGTATCGTTGTCATACTCGATAGCTAAGGATCGTCGATGGTGCTCGTGTTGCGTTTGAGTTTGGGCCGGCTATCGCCGTCGCTGAAGTGGCTCCGGTGCTACGGTTGGGGCGCCTGTCGACATACAAGAAAGCTCATCTGTGGTAAGTGAATAGTTGCACGATAAAGAGAAAAACCGAAGGAGTACAAATCAAAATAACCTGATGAGGCTGCAGCGTCGGTAAAGCAGGGCCGGTGGAGTTGAATATGGCGTCCGTGGAGCGGGTCCGGTGCAGTGGACATTGGCTTCGGTGGGCGCGTTGTACAGTGCTTTCGGTGAGGCGGATCTGTTGCGGCGGACGAGGGCTTGTATGAAGGGCCAGGGAAGGGGCGGACTAGGGAGTCAGTGAAGGGCCTACGCTGTGGTGGACGAGGGCGCCGGTTAAGCAGATCCGGTGCGGCGGACCATGATGGCAGTCAAGGAGATCTGGAGCGATGGACAAGCCAGTCGCTGAAGCGGCTCCAGTGAAGTGGTGAGTTGGCAATTGGGGGTTCCAAGGTGCGGAAGCTAGATCTAGTGGGGTGTGAGGTCCACCGCTGCGGCGGAGGACTAGATTCGGCAGCTTGCCGTGGTTGGGGGTCGGGGAGGGGCTCTGGGGAAGAATGTTGGGGACAAAGAGGGGAAAACAATGGAGTTACCAAAGCAGCCCTTTTCCATTCATGTGGCAGGGGTAAAACAGGAATATCGCAGGGCTAAACTTTCGGGCGCGTGATATTTCGATGTGAGCGGGAAGTTTGAAAGCTTTTGGCGCCTAAAATTATAAGTATTTTGCTCTCATACGGTCGACTATGATATCATGGCCGACAATTTGTTTGTTTTGCACGCAAAAAAATGTGCAAGTTCTGAAAATCAATGTCTCCAACTCGAAACTTAGATTGTCCATTCAATTCAAATATGGATCATTGAGCTACTACAAGCAAATACCATCATATGGTCCAATTCAAATGAAATTCCAAATGTGCTTATCCTAAATATGATGACAAAAGCAAAAATGTGTATGTGTATGAATAAAGTGGATGATTATAAAGTTTGAACATGCCCGTATGTGTATATCTCTAGGTTTGATATATGAATTTGAAATCACGAAATCCCGGCTCAAAAAATGTACCTCCGTTTAAATGAATTACAAAAGCTAATGATGGAGTCGAATTCCAAAATTCCAATCTTAGGTTTGTAATTTTGGTACATCAAGGTATATCACGCATGTTCAAAAGTATCGTTATCCAATAGTACAAACTATGAAACAAATTGATCAACCATGAGTGCACAATATCTCAATTACGCTAGTCCCTCAAATATAGACACCTCACTCTTTATCTGAAGTCAACCCCCCCCCCACCACACACACACACACACACAGAGAGAGAGAGAGAGTAGTCGTTCTCTCCCCCAAACACCAACACACAAGCACATTAACACCCCTCTCTCTTGTAAAGTCCGGACCCCAACATAGGTCTCTATCACTTTGTCTCTCGGGCATGCACACATCTCTTCCCTCACTCTCTAGGTCTGCCGCTATCTCTCTTACCCAAGCACACGCACTATGTAGAGTGTATATTTCCCATACACACAAAACGTCGCCCCCAAACGTCTATCTCCCTAGTTATGTGGTTCTCGCGCACTCACCTCACACACCACCCCCACTACAAACAAGCACACTTTGTCTCCTCGTACACCACTCTCCTCTTTCTATCTCTCCCACATGCGGACCCGCCCCAGCTCCTTCCCCGTATACATATATGTCATGACTCTTTGCATAGCTCCCTAATGTATAATCGTTCTCGATTTCGCACATTGTTCTCTACACCATCTATTCTAGCTCTCTCATGAAGTCCCTATCACACACACGATGACTCGCTTCCCTTGTGTCTCCGTTCATAGGCCAATTTCGGACAACATCAACATTGTCTCCCTATCTATACGCCATTTATGGACACAAGCGACCCCTCTCGCCCCCTCTCTTCCTCTCTCTCTCTCTCTCCGGCGCTAGTTCTCTCTTTCTCTCGCTCTCACACCCCTCTCCCCCACACACACTCAATGTCTCTTCCAAATAGTCTGCTCCCCCCGCCCGCACCCGTGCTATCTCGCTACTACACATGTCACACCATTCCCCCTTCCCTTATACTAGGTTTACATCATCAGTGGTCTCTCTACTCCACATACACTCTCTCCCTCTCACACACAAACGCGTGCACAAACACACACAGACACGCACAAACACCCATTTACCTGGATCCTCATCTCTCCTCATGTCTGCATGTGTATCTCACACACTCACTCTCTAATTATGTATATGTGTCTCCACGTTACACAACAGAAAGCCCCATGTACATGTCTCTCTCTATCCTCCACACACATAGACACAAAGAATCTGTTATCATTGCCTCAGTCTCTAACATATCACACACGCACACTCTCTCTCTCGCAAACACGCTCAACAAGGGTTTCCTCGTGAATAACATACTGTCTATTCATGAACAGTCGTGGCAGTACGGCGAACACGAGACGTGAAAAAGAATAAATCTACACGTGCTTAGACCACCTAGTATGACTACTAGGACTAGAGCAAGCCAAAAAGTGCGCCGCTGTCACCCCCGCCTTGTCAGCGACGGGAAAATCTTTGTTTTACACAATCGAGAAGTCATTGTGCTAAGGGCCCACATGCCGAGGCATTGAATAGAATGTAGATGCTAGTTTACGGAAGCAAGTATCGATAATATGTTTGTATCTCCATACTTATATTTCTTCTCTTATAAAAAACCGAGTTGGTGATGATGGTATGTGTGCCATCTTGCAATATAGACCGTCGGATCTATATATGGTGGATGGAAATTAAACTAAAAGATACCCGCACCCCTCTCCACATTTGCAGACAAGGCCTTCCCTCGTTCATCCTTATCTCCAACAAACCTCATTGTTGAGCAATTAAGAAAGGAAGCCTCTCGAACAAACTGGCCTGGTGCCCGCTGCCGGCGTCGTCAATCCCCATGCCTCCGCTCAGTTCGACCACCAACCACCACCACACCCCACTCCTCTTCACCTTATCTCATATTTCTCGAGATATCATTAGTTTTTACACATGGGATTACTCCCGCAAGGGTCAATCACAAAAAGGGTTTTATAAAAAAAATGCATCTTGATGTTCTGTGCAATGCACGGATCTTGCTAGTACTCCTACACAAGACTAAGTTGGTGATGCTGGTGTGTCTGCCATCCGTCGTTTATGACCATTAGATCTACATCTAACGATTGTGAGGTAAGTTGTTGCCTTTTCTCACCAACATCCCACTTGTCTACCAATTTGCAGAAAAACCCATAATTAGTATCTTACAACCAACCACATCCCTCCCTGACCTCACCAAAACAGCTCAAGGAATATATTCTAATTGAAACATAATATATCTCTAGTGACATATGTATATCAAAACTAGAGTATTTTGTACCAAGTTTGTGAATAAGTATTATTCTAATTATGATTCGTTGCAACGGACATGAACATTGCTACTATTTCCAACCATGCATTTATTTTCCTAGTATTCCATAGTTTCGAGTTTTCCATCAAGATATTAGTCACTCATGGTTGTTATTTACTTCCAATCATGTAAACATATGCACTATGTAATTAGCCTTGCTTATTGGCTTCCAAAGCTTAACTTTCACTCCTACTTACAATATGTAGAGTATTTAACAAAAAACTACCACTTTCAACCAGCCCTAGGAGGAATCTATTGTACAAAAATAGCAAAAACATACCCAAAATTTCTTAATCCACGCCAAAAACTACCTAGTACTCCTACCAATTAGGTTCGTTTAAACCCATTTACGACAGGGTTGGCCCACATGTCCGTGCTGACGAGGCAGCTTAAACCAACCCATTTTGTTTGACCGTTGACACGAGGGACCCACATCTGACCTTCTATCTTGTTATTCCCCCTCAAATCATTATTTTTCCTAAACATTACTTCAAACAGTACTGATGCGTGTTCGTCGGTGGCGCTGGTGATGAGCGAGTTGGCCGCCGCTCTGCCGGACGGGCCGGACGCCGCGCTGGCCTCCGCACGGGTTGGCAGGCTGGCTCGAGCGTGACTCATGAGCGAGCAAGCCGTCGCGCTGGCCTTCGCTCAAGCCAGATGGCTGGCCTTAGCGCGGCGCGCGCAAGCAAGCCGCCGCGCTGCCTTGCCAATCTAGCTAGCAAACCTTGCAGACAAGCAGCTGGACGGAGCTATCTTGGCTAGCTAGCTAGCGGCCGCGAGCGCCGGACGGAGCTGGCATCCGGGCTGCCGCAACATGGGCTCCGCACCACCGGCGGTTTTGACCTCGCCTTCTACTAGCGGCGGTAGCTGCATCCCATGGCCGAGGATGACTAGGTGGACGGGCCGGAGGTAGGAGGTCACTCGAGGATTTCTGTTGGTAAGAGCATGTACAATGGTTGATAAGGTAGTCTTATCTTAAGTCTGCCACGTATGCAAGTGGTAGTAGTTTCTTGGCATTTTAGTGGTTTCTTGCATTATTAGAGGAAGTACTACAAAAGAGCTGAGTCAGCGGGCTATAAGAAATAAACTACTACTACATGTTGGCTATAAGATGGGCTGTAGATGACATGGAACTGGCTTATAGCCAGCAGCTGGCTATACTATTAACCATGCTCTTAGGGGTTTCTTGTAAGGAACAATGTACGTACTACTAGCGACAAAAGGCGATTCTAGGTTGCGTTGTACTCCAACAAGTACTACTAGTGGTCGCGGGAGTGTATACCTCATTTTGTGGGTTCGATCCCGGCCGAACGTACGGCAGCCTTTTTAAAAAAATAGTACTACTACACTTCGTTGCGAGCCAATATTTTACACAGGTAGTTTGAGTTTTGAAGTCAAACGGACGTGCGGCCCCACAATCTGGGTGCACTGGACAGCCTAGCCACGTGAACGGGTTTTCCTTCCCAGCATCCCGTGGCTTGCATGCTCGCCCTAGCCGCACCTCGCTTGCAGCTTCCAGCTAGTAGCATATTTAAACTAGCGCCTCCCAATTAAGCCCGAGGAGCCGGAAAAGCCTGGCGGGGCATTGGGAACTGTGCAATATGGCTCTGTACGTAAAGTGCTCTACTACTACTCTGTAGCTTGTGGCGTTGCATGCATGGACTTCACTCCATTATCGGCTCTACTATAAAAGAAATTCCTCTTGCCGTGTTTTTTTTGAAACGGAGGCAAAAGCTTTGCTTCATCTCATTCATAAAGAAGGAACTACTAACAAAGTTCGATGAGATCCATTACACCTCCACAAATGGAAGCGAAAAGCCTAGTCTCGCTGTATCAAATAACTCAAATGTTCTGCCCCCGCAGTAACCGTCGCTGATAAACAGGCTGCTAGTGTGTGTGAGAGAGGAGCGGCTGAGTAGGCCAGCTACGTGAGAGGAGCAGCTGAATAGAGCACCGAGAGTACCCACTAGGCCACTACGCAGGTGTACTTCCCCTGCATTGATAGTACAGCGATGGTTCTAGAGAACAGTAGTATCCTCCACTTCCAACGGTAGCTCCTTGGCCCTGAGATTCAAGAGTTCAAAACTGGTGCACTATACTAGACTAGACTAGAAGTACAGTACATCGCACTACTAGTTGAGAAAAGTAGTACTAGTACTGCTACAGTACGAGTACGTACTCCTCCGTCACATAATGTAAGACGTTTTTTGACACTAGTTGGCGTGTACAAAAAATGGCAAAAACATACCCAAAATTTCTTAATCCATGCCAAAAACTACTACCTGTGCCAAAAATTTCTTACTAGTGCTATTATTTATAGTATAATGCAATCCCATAACGTTCCATAATCCCTTTCTTTCAAAAAAATCACTTATGGAGAGAAGATTGCTATCTCCACGCGAGCTTCTCATAGGCCAGTGCCACCGCATGTAGTCATGTGAGAGAGAGGGAGACATCCATGCAGCATGCAGAGAGAGGAGAACGCGGGTGGACAGCCAATGGGCTGAATGGGGCATTTATAGCTGCTAACTCCTCCCATCCATGCGCCAGGGGTATTTCCGTCCAGAAAGCATGCAGCGAGCCCCTACCTTGGTATCCGGGTCTGCTCATGCGCAGAGTAAAAAGAATCGGAGGGAGTACTGGTAGTAAATAATAGCCTCACCCCTTCGTTGAGGAATGATCTACAGTTGGAAGGGACGAGGCCCTGCGGTTACTACGCTCTTATCTCCTCCTCGCTAGTTGCCCTCCCCCGAAGAGAAGCCAGTTCGTCGCTGCTCCCATGGATTCTCTAGGCGGTTCTCCTCCTCGTCGGGGCTGGGAGACCTTGGATGACGATCCTGTGGGAGAAATCACACGCCGCTCCGACGTCCTCGCCGCCGCAATACTCGATGCTTCCTGCACCAACTTTTTCAAGACGCTGCTTAAACAGGCCATGCTTGTTGGTCTTCCATGCATCCTCGAGGAGAAGGTTCTTCTATGGGACAATCCTTCGAACAGTCCACCGCTCCCTGGCCATGGTTGCACGTTGACTCCGCTAGAGTTGCCGACATTGAGAGGTAGTCGGATTTTATCCGATGAGCAGGTCAGTAATGGAGTTTGATCATGTAGTACATAGTTATTCCATTTCCATCCCATAATTTCTCCGCTACCCATCGTCTTATATATAGGTCTGGGTCGGTGCCAACGAAGATAGGCTTGCATACCTTCGGCCGGATACCACCATCATTTTGCACAATATCCATAGCAGTGTGGTCGTTCCGGTAGACCCCTTCTCCACCATTAGGATCGGCCTTCCGGACTGGCTGGGCAAGAATACGTATGATGATGCCTACATGAGATTGAAGAAGATAGCAATTGCGGACCCGCCGACAAAGCGACGCGGCTACGATGATTACTATCTCATCGCGGTGTTCGACATAAGGATTGCCATCAATGCAGGAGGCAGTAATGGCAAAGGCTGGCGCATGTTGGCGGCGACAGATTTGTACCCCTACACGTTTGAAGACGCCATGCGCCATCTAGGCCGCATCTTCGCGGTGACAAGCCAGGGGACTTGTTTCATCTGGTTGACATCCTACGGTACGAGAGATTACAAACGGAATGCACAAACCATTATTTGCATCCCTAACGGTACTCCATTATTTTGTAGGGACCAGTCATCCCCCGATCAAAATAAGATCGCCGATCCTGGATGTGCATTTGCATCCGCGATTCGGTCTAACCTGGAACCTTGTAGCTGACTTTGGCATATTGGGATCAACTATCTTAGCAGTCGTTACCCATGGTACCACTGATGTGCAACATGGTCACATAATCTACCATGATCGGACCGTCACCATCTACCCAGGAATTCCATTTTTTAACCCTCTCGCCTTCTCTTTCATTGTTGTACTAGTAGTATACTTTGTAGTACTAGTAGGAGTACTTTTTACCTTGGAGGACGCGTATGGCTAGCTAGGCCCTTGAAGACTTGAACCCACTAGCTACCACCATTTTTGTTTTTCCATGTCTTACTATCTCATCCATGTAGCCAAGAGTGGCTATATATAATAAGACGGTTATTTTACTTCCTCTATACCAGAGTAGTACTATTTGCTGCATAGTATTACTGACCACCACATTTGAGCACAACATTATTATGCATGGACCTTGACTATGTATGTCACCATGTGTCCAGATCTGGGATGCCGCGTGTACCAGATGAACGGCGCCGAGTTCGACCCCCGTGATGCTACGTGGGTGCCGAGGAACACTCTTGGAGAGTACTCGCTTTTCATCGGGGACAGCTACCCCATTGTGAAGCAGATGCCACCTTCCGTGCACGACACGGAAGGCCTGCCGTTCATGAAGCATGGTTGTGTCTTCAGTGCGCACCGCCGGATGAACGACATGCTGGGACAAGCTATCCCTGATTTATGCCGCTTCAGCTTGGATGAGTCTCCATCGTGTGGAACCGGACTAGAAAGCTGCGACAATGATTCCCATTGCCCACCGCTATGGATCATGCCATCCATGAAGAACACCTGGGACTGGAACCTGGAGGAGGACATGTAGCCCATCTATAACGTGTAAGTGGAGTACGGTAATTGTGAACGGTAGCGCTGTGAATATATGTAGACTAGTCGTGCACAAATTTATCACATGAGTTGGAGACGAACTTGTGTGGCATACTGGCATTTGTCCTTTAGAATTTATTACTAGTAAATGTGTTATGTGTACGTGCAACTTGTGTGGTTGTTGCACGGGCTCCAACATGCTCTTTGAGAAAAAAAAAGGTGGCACAGCTTTGGATATACGTGACGTGGCGGCATCATACAGTAGCATCGTTCGCTATAGTTGTACTAGTACACTCCTACTAGGATGACAACTCCTATAAAACCTTGCGCTTGGCTCTTTGCCTCTTCGGGAG
Source organism: Triticum urartu (assembly GCF_003073215.2). Lineage (NCBI taxonomy): Eukaryota > Viridiplantae > Streptophyta > Magnoliopsida > Poales > Poaceae > Triticum > Triticum urartu. The sequence goes on from NC_053027.1 coordinate 467,576,798, forward strand.
GTTCAACAGTTCATACTCGTGTGAACCTTGCACTTGGCTCTTCGCCTCTTCGGAAGGTCCAACAATGATGATACTACAGTACAATATGCTTCTGGCAATCTGACACCGATTGAACTGCTGCACGTCCACCGCGAGGGCAAGGGAGAGGGAGAGGGCGCTGTAGTCAAAACCCTCTCCTCGTCCTGTGAACCACCACACGCATGGGCGAGGGAGAGGCGTAGTAAGCAAGCTTCTCCTCATTCGGCGAGTTGACGGGACACATCAAAGCAGTACTAGTGCTAGTAGTAGTAGTCCATACTGCATCCTTTCCGATTAATATGGCTTAATTTGAAATGAGAAAAATACACTGGCGGTCAACGTATGTAACAGTACGCTCTTTACGGTCACTATATATAGTTTTGCGGCGATTATGCGATCACTAGCTCATCGTAGAGCACCGTATTGCACCCTACTGACCGGCCACATAGTCGACATGGCACTTTGTTGACTGGTTAAATTGTCACCTGGTTTCTAGGTCCCACCTGTCAGTTGGCAGAGCAAAGAAATCAGTTAAACAAAACTTTACGCAGGCGCGACACGAGTCCAACCCTTGCGCGTGAACCGCCCTGGCTGTGTATGTGAGTGCATGCACGTGTCCTCCCTCGGTCTTCCAACAAAGAGTGTACTACATGATGTACATCAACACTTCCAATGTGTTTAGCCTTTAATCTAAATCGATATTGATTGACTAATGCACCAACTTGTGTTGTAGGTATAGGCTACATGTCTATCCTTAATTACAGCATGCAATGGCCTTCATTTAATCTTCTTATCTCAATGGTCGCATGCACACATAAGTCTGCTACTTTTGGGCGTTAATTATGCCCTGGTCAATGTGTAAATCTCTAAATGTACAGTCTTTCACGGGCGTAGGGAGTAGGTTGAGCACTTGAGCGTGAGCGTGTGTGTTGCGTCGTGTGCTGTGTGCCGCATGGGTGCGTGAGTGTTGCGTGCGTCCATGTGTACGTGTGAGTGTTGCATGTTGCATGCATGCATGCATGGGGCTTACTCCCTCCCATTGACATGTCCATTTGGCTATAGATTTCAACAAGTGACTAGGTACGGACCAAAATGAGTGAAGTGAGCATAGAGGCATAGGGATACTGTAGAAAGGAAGTCCTCGCGATCCATTTATTCCCCATCTCGGTTAGAGAGAACTATTCAACTAGTCTTCGCAGTGAAGTGACAATACACACTGCAGCAGATGGGACACGTAATTAATAAGCTGAACCAGCGTGTTGGTGTTACTAAATCAGTCGGTTATGTTTGGTAGTCTCAAGTCATTGAAAGCATGCACAGCCCACATATCTTATTGGTTGATATGCCACAAAACAAAAAACGAGAAGGGAGTTAATGTACGGTGCCTAAGTGTTTTGGGATTATTTGGTTTTCGTAAGGTGACTTACACACCTAGACAGAGGGAGTAGTAGAATTGAGCTTGAATGCACTTTCTTCCCCGTCTTCCACTCTTCTTCCTCCTCTCTTCCCCATCGTCGGGCGCACACCATTTACCCCCGCTCACTGCTCGCCCGCCCGCGCCATCTTCCTTGGTAGCTCACGCGTACCATATCCCCCCGCTCACTGCTCGGCCACACGAGGAGAAGCTTCTTCGCTCGCCCGCCCGAATCCACTTCCCCGCTGGCTCGTAGGCACAGAAAACCCCAATGGCAGAACCGACTGACACGCAGAGCCGCGATTGGAATTCCCTCCCCGATGTTCTCTTGGAGCAGATCTGTAGTCGTATGGACCTACTCAGCAACGTCCGTCTGGCCGCATGCTCGGTGTCTTTGCACCGTCTACTCGTCTGCAACCGGCCGGCTCTTTTCAAGACACCCTGCTTGTTGATGCCCGATCCTCGCAGGTGGCCCAGACACCGACTTGACGATCCTACGGAGGTTGCCGTGGTGCCCCTCGACATGCTACCACTACCCGTCCACCTGTCCTTCATGCGCGGCCACTACTGGGCGGGCATGAAGGCCAACTGGATCGTCCTCATCCACCACTTCGGTAGTCTGTGGCGTCTCGTGGATATCTACACCCAGCGAGAGATCACCCTTCCATCGTTGGATACCGCCGCCATCGAGCCTCGTGGCCCACCGGACACTCCTGCCGACTACGCACGAGACGCGTCAAGCTTTTGGCTCGACCTCTGTTTGCAGAAAGTTGTAATCTGCAAAGTGCCCACACCATCAGAAGACTACATGGATTACAAGCTCATTGCCTTGTTCAACAAGGGATTAGTCTATCTGGAATCCGGTCGCCATACATGGTTATGGCTCATCATCAATCCTATTGAGGAAACATTTCTGTCTGATGCTATAGTGCATGATGGCATCGTCGATGCACAGATTGGCTACCTATATTGGTGGAATCTATCGTCGTGTAATTGTTCTATCTCATCTCATCTTTACCTTATGAATACGACTGCCTGTTCATTTGTTACAAATTTAGAATGCATAGCATGTCTATAACAACATCATTGCTATATGTTCCTCATTTCCTAGATTTTTATGACCACACATGTTATTGTTAGAGTTCATATGAGAACAATTGGCATCTAATGATTGTTAGAATACATATTATGAGCATAACATCATGATTGCTATATGTTACTCTCGTTTACAAGATTTTTATAACAACGCATGTTATTGCTTAGAGTTGATATGAGAACAGTAGTAGTAAGTGCTATGGTAGAATATGAGTAGGCGCTGTCATAGCTGTTTTCCTCTCATTGTTACATGATGTTTGAACCATGACATATTGCTAGAATATGAAAGCCATTGGCTTTTTTTTAACTTGGGGTATGATTATGACCACGGCATTGCAATTCTCTGTCTATGATATGTGTCACTATTATAATAATCTTAATTCCACACATACTCTAAACATGATTGTTTATTTTTGTCCTTTTGGTCTCCAATTTGAATTGTTGCAGCAGACGCAAATGCGCTGGCCTTCATGATTCCAGGACCTAGAATCATGCTAGCCGATGGGTGGTGGTTTATCGCTCGTTCAGCTGACGGCGGTCCTTTGATGCTCATTCGCACGTACCAAATTGACCAAACCATTACATTAAACCACATGCAGTACAATGTGTGGGGCGTTCGTGACATTGATGGCTATGGCTGCTTCGTGTTTGAGAAAGATCCCAGCTCCGTTGGGCCAGGCGTATTCAACTGGAGGCGGGTTTACAGCCTCGGCAACCACTCCTTGTTCCTCGGGCTCAATTATTCGATCATATCACCGGCGATGATTACTGTGCTATGCAACTTCCATTCGCGAGCGGGGGCTGTGTTTACACATCATACCATGGGTTTCATGAATCACCATATCCAGAGATTCGTCGACACAGCTTGTTGCCAGATAATCTTCAGTGTGTGAAAGGCATCAAGCTTCCATGTGATGGATGGCTTTTGCAAACCCGACATGCGGCGATGTGGTTCATGCCAACAGCAAATATGCACAACTTGATTCGTGCTGATATCTAGACTGAGCCATGTATTCTGCTGCTGTAGCACGACCCTCTTTTGTTGGATATTATGTACTGTTGTTAGTTTGAAGCACTCCTCTGGTTTGAAGGATAGATACCTTCCTGGGATCAAGTGCATCCTAACTCACCTGCGTAGGATGTACTGATAATGATGATGGAGATGTTGTGCAGAAGCCACATATATATATATAGGGTCGCGCTATTCGTCACCCTGGGTGAGGAATAGTTATTCTTCACCCCCCCTCTATTTAACCATCAATGCCCCATGTTTTTACGTTTCGTAAGTTTTATCTTATTTCTGACGTAAAAAGAGACCATAAGAAAATATATAATCGTTGTAAAAAATATTTTATGTTATGTAAAATTACAAACGTAAAAACATAGTGTAAAATACACATAAAGTGCAAATTTTCTTGTCTTATGACCTATATTTTTATTTTCTTATGCCAAATTTTACGTAATGAATCTATAGAGATGTGACTATTTAAATTGCAAATGTAATTTAATTACGAAATAATCGTAAGATTACCTCGGGTGAAGAATAACTTATTCTGCATCCTAGGTGATGAATACTAACACTATACATATATATATATATCAGTTAGGCTTCAAGTGCGTACTTGTTAGTAAAACCTATGTATAAATCGTGACACTAAATACGACTAGTAAGTAGTACAGTAGCAGTACTAGTATACGTCGGTCAAATTATTCATCATGTCCACACATTGAATTGACATGACAACACGCTGCGCGTGAGGTGACACAAGAATCCCGGTGGCGTGTTCGGGTATTCTGGACTTCAGATTTGGAGTACCAATTATCTGTCTAAATGTTTCATCATTCACTTAAAACAGTCGATTGATCATACATTGAGTACCATATAACTAGAGTTACCGATGCAAGTCGAAGAAGGATTGGCCCGTGCTGCCGGCTGGCGTCAAGTTCGATCCCACGGATCAGGAGCTGATCGAGCACCTTGAGGCCAAAGTGAGTGCTGACAGCGCGAGATTTCAGTCTCTCATTGATTTGTTCATACCAACCATCGACAGTGAGCACGACATATGTTACACCCAACCTGAGAAACTTCTAGGTAAGACACCGATCGGCCGTCTACTTGCACAAACATATTCCTTTGTTTATAGCTCTATTTTTCTTTTTAGACGCAGACCTGGTGAAGCAATTACAATTTGACAGTTAATAAAAAGTGAAACAAGTGACTGCAACATGCCAAAGATGTTATGAAAATGCCAAGTAGGCACACTAAAACATGTATTCCACAATACTGCAGGTATCACACTGAGTGGCCTAAGGAAGCATTTCTTCCAGCGCAATTCCAGGGCGTTCAAAAGGGGCGCGTGGACGTGTTGCAAGATACAGTCGGAGTGCGGCATGCACGCGATGTGGCACAAGACCGGCAATAACTTGCCGGTGATGGTCAACGGCCGGCAGACGGGCAGCAAAAAAGGTTCTGGTGCTGCACACCAACAAGAACTTCGACCAGCAGAGGACCAACTGGGTGATGCACTAGTACCACCTCGGGGACCTGGAGCAAGAGAAGGAGCGGGAGCTGGTCCTCTGCAAGATTTTCTACCAGACGAACACTAGGGCCAGGAGTAAAAAGATTATAAGTTAGTTTGGTATTGGTAGTTGTACTACCTTGTCGTCCGCAAGTTGGTATTGTTGTTAACGATCTTTTGGTATGAACTTGCATTTGCTTCCAACCATCATGTCGAGGGTCGACATGGATATAAAGTTGAATCATTTGTTTCGAAACGAATTTTCAGGCACCTGATTTTTATTTGATGGGTAGCATAAGCACCCGCCGTTCAAATTCCCAGTTCTCCAATTTTTTCGAAACAAGTGCATGCACTTATCATCACGATAGAAAAACAATATCCGTGCTGCATCCCAGTTATCAGTCTGTACTTGCAAAATTCTCTCGTTTATTGAGCACGTATATTTTTTTCAGATCGAGCAAGTTTCAACTGGGCTGTAGATTGCCCGGGGTTGTTTTTTTTTAACAGGCCCAGCCCATGACGACAACGGGGCACAAAGATCCAGCAGGTATCTACTGGCCTCTGGCCCGCCAGCGTTAGTTATATTTTGTCTTACAACATCCGCAGGCAGTTTTTTTTAATGAATCAAACACACAGCCTAGTTCTACTTTCCTCTTGAAATGCATGTCCTACATCCGTTTTCTAATCTCTACCTATAGTTTTACTAGTTCATATACACGTATCATTATATTGAAAACACATAAAATTCCCTTTTCATATTTACATCCTTATTTTTGTTGTTTTTTCCCACCCAGCGCTGATTTTTTTACCACTAGTTTTCCCTTAAACCAACTAAATTGTCCCACGTCTTATTTGCTTGCAAAAACAAAACGATTTTTTGGCAAATCAATAAGTTCTTAAAAAATGTTTATCATTTCGGGATTACAACAGTTCGGACTCCACCGAAATATGCAAAATAAGGTTGGAATTTTTGACCGTGGTCCTGGGCAGAAAATGGGCTGTAATAAATTACTTAAGAATTAGCAAATGGGCTGCAAATTATAAAAAATAGCAAATGGGCTTTATGTTGTCTGCCACAGATTTGGAGGCTGACTTGTGGGCCTACTAAGTTCATGCGTACACAAGGTTTCTCAAAAAAGAAACTTAGTCAACAATCGACTCTACCAGCGTCAGACCGTTAGATGTCAATCTAACGGCAATCGTGCTTCTTCAGTCTCTGATCTTCCTGCCCCAGCCGCCCAAACCAGCACCGTTAGAACCGCCTGCACCCGCCTCCCGTGGCCGGCAGTGCTGCTGGGAAGGCCTCACGGCCCCATCATACTCGCATCCCTGGCCTGTCTATCCCTCTACTCACCCACACCTCCTGTTATTTTCCGGCGACGCAGCCAAACCAGTCAACCCTCGTACTCTCCACCGCATGGGCAGCCACTGCCGTGTCTTCCCCAGCTCCGTGTCGTTCCCTTCGTAGGCCTCGCCATCGTCCACCGCCCTGGTGCTCTCGGCGCGGCATGGTCAATGATGTCCATCCAACGGCTGTAGTGCTTCTTCAACCTCTGGTCTTCTTGCCCCAGCCGCCCAAAGCAACACCGGTCGTGCTGCATGCTCCTGACTCATGTGGCCGGCTGTGCTGCCGCGGAGGCCTCACCGTCCTCATACTACTCCCACCGCTGGCCAGGCCATCCCTCCACTCACCCACTCCCCCTGTTATTCCGTGGCGACGGCAGCCTCACACCGTAGCCGAACCAGTGAACCCTCGTAATCCTCTCCGCGTGGGCATCCACTGTTGCGTCTTCCCAGGCTCCGCGTTGTCCCCTTCCTAGGCCTCGCCGTCGTCCACCACCGTGGTGCTCTCGGCGCGGCGTGGTCAATGTGGTCAACGACTGACTTCCATTGGAAGAGTACTGTACGTGGAGAGGCTTACAGCTGGGTCCACGGCAGCCGCAAGGAAGTGCCTCCTTATTACGCGCAAAATAATTATTCCTCCACCTGACAGCAGGGACCCACCGGACAGGCCACCAGTATTTCGCAGAAAAAACGTTTCCCCCCTGACTGCTGGGACCCACCGGACGGGCCACCGTATTTCGTGAAAAAAACGTTTACCCCTGACTGCTGGGATCCACCGGACGGACCACCGTATTTCGCGAAAAAAAACGTCCCCCCCCCCCGCTGTCAGCTCGGACCCACCGGAAGTGCCTCCTTATTACGCACAGAAAAATGAATACTCCCCCTTCTAGGTGGGATCCAACCTGGTGGGAGGCTGACTTGTGGGCCTACTAAGTTGACGAGGATGGAGGGCTTTGTCAACTTAGTCAATATGAACGATTCTAGCTCCAGTGACCGTACGATGTCCATCCAACGGCCGTAGTGCTTCTTCAACCTCTGGTCTTCTTGCTCCAGCCGCCCAAAGTTGCGCCGGTCGTGCCGCGTGCTCCTGCCTCTCCTGACCGGCTGTGATGCCGCGGAGGCCTCACCGCCCCCTACTACTCCCACCGCTGGCCCATGCTATCCCTCTACTCACCCACATCCCCTGTTATTCTGTGGCGACGGCAGCCTCACGCCGCAGCCAAACCAGTGAACCCTCGTACTCCTCTCCGCGTGGGCATCCACTGCCGCGTCTTCCCCGGCTCCGCGTCGTCCCCTTCCTAGGCCTCGCCGTCGTCCACCGCCTTGGTGCTCTCGGCGCGGCGTGGTCAATGTGGTCAACGACCGACTTCCATCGGAAGAGTACTGTACGTGGAGAGGCTGACAGCTGGGTCCACGGCCACAGCCCAGTTTTTTGTGATTTGCCAAGTAAGTCGCTTTGTCAGGTCTGTTGGGCTGCAAATCTTTCAAGACGAGGAGAGTTTCATTCGGCTGGCCGAGAAAATGGCCCATCAGTAATGAGAAATGAGTTGTACATTTTTAGAACACAGCAAACCGGCAATTAGTTTAAAATATCTTTTTTTTCATTTTGAGATTTTAAATTACATTAATTTTTATGCGTGGAGAATTTGTTGGATTTTATATTGATATACATTTATTTTTAAAATCAGTTTGAATGTGAGTCGAAATTTCGGGATTAAAAATAGTTCGGACCGCACCGAAATATGCAAAATTTCGTTAATTTTTTACCGTGGCCACAATATGGGCTTTAATGCTAACAAAAAGAATATGGGCTCCAAAAAAACCTTAAGAATTAGCAAATGTGCTATAAATTATTAGAAATAATGGCAGATGGGTTGTATGCTATTTTCCATAGATTTGAGGCTTTCCTAAAAAAAGGTTGACGCACAAGCAGTGACTGTTGGATGTCCATCGAATGGCCGTCGTGCTTCTTCAATCTCTGCTCTTCCTGCTCCAGCTGCTCAAACAAGCGCCGGCGGGACTGCCTAGCCATCCCTCTACTCACCCACACCTGCTGTTATTCTCTGGTGACGGCAGACAAACCAGTAAACCCTCGTACAGTCGTACTCCCCTCCGCGTGGGAAACAACTGCCGAGTCTTCCCTGCCTCCGTGTCGTTCCCTTCCTAGGCCTCACCGTCGTCCACCGCCCTGGTGCTCTTGGCGTGGCCTGGTCAACATGGTCAACGACCGACATGTATCTGAAGTGGACTGTACGTGGAGAGGCCGACAGCTGGGTCCACGGCCGCAGGCAAGGAAATGCCTCCTTATTACGCGCAAAATAATGATTCCTTCACCTCACATCAGGGACCCACCGAAAGGGCCTCTGTATTTCGCGAAAAAAATGTTACCCCCGCTGACAGCTCGGACCCACCAGCTATATCTTCACACACAAGGAAGTGCCTCCTTATTACGCTCAAAAAAATGAATACCCCCCTACTAGCTGGGACCCACCTTGGTGGGAGGCTGACTTGTGGGCCTACTAAGTTGACGGGGACGGAGGGCTTTGTCAACTTAGTCAATATGCACGATTCTAGCTCCAGTGACCGTACGATGTCCATCCAACGGCCGTAGTGCTTCTTCAACCTCTGGTCTTCTTGCTCCAGCCGCCCAAACCAGCGCCGGTCGTGCCTCGTGCTCCTGCCTCCCGTGGCCGGCTGCGATGCGGCAGAGGCCTCACCGCCCCCTACTACTCCCACCGCTGGCCAGGCCATCCCTCTACCCACCCACACCCCCTGTTATTCTGCGGCGACGGCAGCCTCACATCGCAGCGAACCGGTGAACCCTCGTACTCCTCTACGCGTGGGCATCCACTGCTGCGTCTTCCCCGGCTCCGCGTCGTCCCCTTCCTAGGCCTCGCCGTCGTCCACCGCCCTGGTGCTCTCGGCGCGGCGTGGTCAACATGGTCAAGGAACGGCTTCCATCGGACGTGGACTGTACGTGGAGAGGCTGACAGCTGGGTCCATAGCCGCAGCAAGGAAGTGCCTCCTTATTACATGCAAAATAATTATTCCTCCACCTGACAGCGGGACCCACCGGACGGGCCACCGTATTTCGCGAAAAAAACGTTTCCCCTAACTACTGGGACCCACCAGCTACATCATCGCACGCAAGGAAGTGCGTTCGGGCAAAAAAACGATTCGCCCCCTAACTGCTGGGACCCACCAGCTACATCTTCGCAGGCAAGGAAGTGCGTGACAGTCGGGACCCACCAGCTACATCTTCGCAGGCAAGGAAGTGCGTGACAGTCGGGACCCACCTGGTCTAAGCGTACGTAGCGTTGTCATTCTGGTCGCGAACGTGTACGTACATACTGGTCAATGTAGAGGGGCGCACGTGTCGTAGTAGAGGCGCGCACGTGTCGTAGTAGAGGCGCGCACGTAGCATGTACACGTACGTACAGCAGCCAGGATGCAAGAAATAAAATACGGCCACGTATGTGTACATACGGGCGGGGTCTCGAACACCTACTCGCGCATATGTATGGCCAGGGCTCGTGTACATGGCTGGGTCGGAATGGAGAAACAGTGTCGTCGTCGTGTTCATGGGGAGGCAACGGAATGCGTCGTGTTCATGGGGAGGCAACGGAATGCATCGTGTTCATCGGGATGCAACATAATGCGTCGTGTTCATCGGGAGGCAACGGAACACGTGGGAGCCAACCGGCTGGGTCGGAACGGAATGCGTGGTCATGTTCATCGGGAGGCAACGGAATGCGTCGTGTTCATGGGGAGGCAACGGAATGCGTGGTGTTCATGGGGAGGCAACGGAATGCGTCATGTTCATCGGGAGGGCATGGACAGAACAGGCGATGGAAACGAGGCCTACCGTACCGCAAAACGGAGGAAATGGCCTTGTGTTCGACCGGCCACGTTCAAAACGGGATCATGTTCATCGGGAGGGGTCTGGCATACCGCAAAACGGAGGAAACGGGCCTCCTACGGTCAAAACAGGGGTCCTGTTGATCGGGAGGGGTGTGGCGTACCGCAAAACAGAGGAAACGAACTTGTGTTGGAGCACTACGGTCGAAACGGGGGTCCTGTTCATCGGGAGGGGTGTGGCGTACCGCAAAACGGGACTCCACGGGATACTGTTCATCTCCACCGTCGACCTCCTCCAGCCTCCACGGGCTCCTGTTCATCCAGCCTCCACCGCGCGCTAGTCCACCGGCTACTGTTCAACCACCCCTCCACCGTCTAGTGATCATCCAGCCCTCCACACCACGGGGTCCTGTTCAACCACCCCTCCACGGGCACCCCTCCACCGTCTACTGTTCATCCAGCCCTCCACACCATGGGGTCCTATTCAACCACCCCTCCCCCGTCTACTATTCATCCAGCCCTCCACACCACGGCGTCCTATTCATCCACCCCTCCACAGGCACCCCTCCACCGTCTACTGTTCATCCAGCCTTCCACCACACCATGGGGTCATGTTCATCCAGAGGCAACGCCACCGCTCACTGTTCATCCAACCCCCCCCCCTCCCCCCGCAACACTCACTGTTCATCCCATCGATCGGCTACAGTTAGCAGCAGTAGTGAAGGAATCGCTCGATCGGGTTCAGTTAACAGCCACCGATCGATCGCTCGGGTTCAGTAACGATGAGTACGATTTAGCTCTACCATCGGACAGTGTTCAAGAAATCGCACCGGCAGCCGCTCCAACCCTCAATTCGGAGCCAGTTGCGCCATCCATGGACGGGTGGATAGACCCCGCCACGGAGGCCGTATCCTCTGCGGCGATCGGGCCAAATATCGACCTTACCCTTCACGAGAGCCGTGTTGCCAAACTGTCGGATCCTTCTCCGGCCACGGACTCCGAACCGCCTGCGCCCGTTCCTATCGAATCCGATTGGGCGTCGATCATGGAGTTTACCTCCGCGGATATTTTTCAGCACTCGCCCTTTGGCGACGTACTGAACTCGTTAAGGTCTCTCTCCTTGTCAGGAGAGTCCTGACCGAACTACGTCCAGCAGGATTGGGATGCGGATGACGAAGAAATTCGCCGCCCACCCACCACCCACTTAGTAGCCACTGTCGATGACTTAACCGACATGCTTGACTCCGACTCTGAAGACATCGACGGTATGGACGACGATGCGGGAGGCGAAGAGGAACCACTGCACACAGGGCACTGGACAGCCACATCATCATATGACGTATACATGGTGGACACACCCAAAGAAAACAACGACGGGGAACGGAAGGACGCAGTGAAGGGTTGTTCCCTTGAGAAGCAGTCAAAGCGGCGGCGTAAACGCCACTCCAAATCCCACCTCGGCAGAAATAACGATCATATAGACCCAGCGATAGAGCAGGGTGAACCATCACCCGACCAGGGCAACACGGGGAATCAAACCGAACAACCCGACTCCCTCGAAGATAACAGTCTGGACGACACCACACCGGACAGGCGCCAGGAGCAACATAATGCCCACCAAAGTCTTGTTTCCACGGAGAGGAGTCTGAAAAAACAGAAGCAAAGGCTCAAGGCTGCACAAGACACACTCAAAATCAAATGGAGTGAAGTACTCAACACGGCAGCAAAGTACGGCAGTAATCGCCACACCAAGAGCTATCCGAAGCGAAAGTTGCTACCTGAATTTGATGAGGAGGCCTTAGATCCTCCACAATTAAAAAATAAAATGGCCATCCGGTCGGATAGACGACCTCATAGCCAACATAAAGCGGCAAACGATGCCGCACATAGACCAGTACGTGATCCGTGTAAGGGCTCGCATCAAAAGGAAGATGCAACCAGATCCATCTATGGACCACGCAAGCGCGCTCCAACATACAATGCAACACAACAAACATACGAACACCACGGTACACCCAAATACAGGGGTGCCGCACACCGCCTATGTTTCACCGACGAGGTGCTGGACCATGAATTTCCAGAGGGATTCAAACCCGTAATCATAGATGCGTACGACGGAACAACAGACCCTGGGGTCTGGATTGAGGACTACATCCTCCATATCCATATGGCTCGAGGAGATGATCTCCACGCCATCAAGTACTTACCCCTCAAGCTCAAAGGGCCAGCTCGGCATTGGCTTAAAAGCCTCCCCGAAAACTCCATCGGAAGCTGGGAAGAGCTCGAAGACGCCTTTCGAACAAATTTTCAAGGGACATACGTCCGACCACCGGATGCAGACGATTTAAGTTATATAACTCAACAACCCAGAGAGTCAGCCCGAAAACTTTGGAACAGGTTCCTCACTAAAAAGAACCAAATAGTCGACTATCCGGACGCCGAAGCCTTAGAAGCTTTCAAGCATAGCATTCAAGATGAATGGCTTGCCAGATACCTCGGTCAAGAAAAGCTGAGAACAATGGCAGCATTAACAAGCCTCATGACCCGTTTTTGCGCGGGCGAGGACAGCTGGTTAGCTCGATGTAGCACCAGCGACCCAAGTACATCCGAAGTCAGGGATGGAAACGGGAAATCACGACGCAGCAAGAATAAGCGTCGGAATAAAGAAGACAGCCCGAAGAGCATGGCGGTAAACGCCGGATTTAGAAGCTCTCGGCCAGGTCAGCAGAAGCCGCCCTCCAAAGGCAGCAGAGACGAACTGTCCAGCCTAAACAAAATTCTGGACCAAATATGTCAGATCCATAGCACCCCTGATAAACCTGCAAATCATACCCACAGAGAATGTTGGGTCTTCAAACAGTCCAGCAAGCTCAACGCCGAACACAAGGGGCAGGATACACCAAGTGAAGACAAGGACGAGCCTCGCAAGCAAAGCACAGGGGAACAGAAGAAATTCCCACCAGAAGTCAAAACAGTCAACGTGTTACACGTAATAAAAGGGAGAAATGCGGCACCTTTAGAGAAACATGCCCCAGGGCCTATCACCGCGGAGCTCCACACTGGTCGTCCCAACCGATCACCTTCGACCATCGGAATTACTCGGCAAGTATCCGGCGTGCAGGATGGGCTGCCTTGGTTTTAGATCCAATAGTTGACGGATACCACTTCACACGAGTCCTGATGGACGGCGGCAACAGTTTAAATCTGATATATCAGGACACAGTCCGCAAAATGGGGATAGACCCAACAAAAATTTGTCGCAGCAATGCCGCCTTTAAAGGAATAACGCCAGGCCCGGAGGCTCATTGCAGGGGCTCCCTGCTACTAGAGGTTATATTCGGCTTCCCCGATAACTTCCGCAGCGAAAATTTAACTTTCCACATCGCTCCATTCCAAAGTGGCTATCAAGCACTACTCGGACGCGAAGCTTTCGCTCGCTTTAACGCAATACCGCATTACGCTTCCCTCAAGCTCAAGATGCCCGGTCCACGCGGCATCATTACAGTAAATGGAAATATTGAGCGCTCCTTGCGTGCCGAAGATGGCGCGGCCGCCTTGGCTGCCGCACACTAAACGGCCTCACCAACTCAAGCATTTGACAGGTCGTTAAGACCACAGACGCGGTTAGACGAGTCCAGCACAGCTATACGTAATTAATACAGGTTTGATGGCTATACCCCTATTACAATACAAGGGGCTCAACACGCGCGCAAAAGTGGCAATAAGGCTCACCTTTACTCATTTTGAACTAATTATTTTTATTTAGTACACTTAACCTTTGCACGGCAACTTTTCAATTAAGTTCCTCTCTTTTTCAGATGACCATCGTGCTACACCCGTCCAGGATACGGCACAACGGAGACATAGGCGCACACGTGCAGCAGGGACCCGTTCCAAGGATTCTTTGTAGATTAAGACCCTGCGTAAACCTTTTTTACTGTCTCTTGTTGATTTACATCCCTCGGATTCTCAGTATAATCGAGAAGGATGCTGACGTCTTGGCATGTGGCCACACCAGAATAATGCACGTACCTCGACACCAGGGGCTTCTTACAAAGGGTACTGTTTAGACCCGGTTTACACCATAAAGACCGAATACCTTAGGGAGTGTTCGGCGTCGCGAGTTTGGCATTATATGCATCAGCTCTGAATCATGTCTTTCGTCAAATGTTGGGTTTGCCCGGCTCCTGTGTTTTGTTGCCTTACGTTCCACTCTATCAGCTAAGGCGGCACCAGGAGAACTACTGCAATTGTGCCCAGGTTCATCCGGACGAGCACCTCAGTAGAGAAAGCCGAAAACTGAGTGTCATGATATAGCGTGAGACTAGTCAACCACTCGATGACCTATTGGAATCTTTGGGATTCCTCCGCATTAACGAAGGGCCGTTTCCCGGCCAGGCATGAACGCACCCCGAATCCGGATGAGTGCGGAGCCACTAGGGGCTATGTAGTAGCCCCACTGTCAAACTCCTCTGGCTAAGTGAAAGTGTTAAAGCATTATAGTCCGGTTGCCTAGTTCGCTGCGCTATCACCTCCTTAATAGGACCAAGATGTTGGATTAAGTGTGAATACACGTCTTCTGCGGACACCCCCGCATTATATGTGTGGGGGTTGAAGCCGATGACTGCAATCTTTCAGGTTATATACATGTATACATAAACGGCCGCACAGGAGGCATCACAATACTTTCGGGCAAAAGTATAAATACAGCCTTGATAAATTCAATAAAACGTTGTTTTTACAATGGGAATACATGTCACTCAAACATAACATTCTTCGAGCACTGGGCCTCTATCGAACGAGCGCCCTCAAGAACTTCTTCAAAATAGTGCTCGGCAGCCACTCGGCCTATGGCCAAACCCTGCGCCGCGACAGTGGTGGCATCCATCTCCGCCCAGTATGTTTTGACACGGGCAAGGGCCATCCGCGAGCCTTCTATGCACGCCGACCTCTTCATCGCATTAATGTGTGGCACCGCACCAAGGAACTGCCGCACCAAGCTAAAATAGTTGTTCGGCTTTGGCCTTTCCGGCCACAGATGATCCACGACAGACCTCATGGCGAGTCCGGACAATCTATTGAGTTCGGCCCATTCGGCAAGCTGATCAGTCAATGGAAGCGGACGCTCTGGAACGTTAAATTGCGACCAGAACATCTTGTCCACTTCACGATCTGTTTGATCTCGGAAGTATTCGGCCGCATCGATAGCGCTCGCTGCTAAGTCCAGATATGCGTCGGCCGAACTCCATAGCCGATCCAGAGGGGCATACCGCGGATCCCGAACTTCCTCCGCGGCATAAAGGGTTTCCCAACCACAATGTCCCCGGCTTCACGCAGTTCCTCCTTCTTCGCTCTCATTGCAGAGCGGGTGTCTTTGGTCGCCATTGTGGCCTTTTTGAGGTCCGTAGCCTTCGCCCGGTTTTATTCTTCAAGAAACTGGCAGCGGTTGGCAGTGTCTTTTAACTTCACAGCCATTTTGGCCATTTTCTCCTTGCTCTCGCTATGCGCGGCCTTCTCGGCTCTCAACTCTTCGGCTGCCTTCAAAGCGGTTGCATTACTACTCCTTGCTTGCTCCTTGGCTCGGGCAAGCTCCACCCGCAGGGCCTCCATAGTGGCAGCTCCATCTGCAGTCACAATATATTAAAGATACTAGCATCACGCTGCTCTTACTATGTGACATTCATTATAAACATCACCTACCCTGTGCCTCGTCAAGCCGCTTGTTAACAAGCTTGATGTCGGCATCCGCCGCATCCAGTCGCCGCTTCAGTTCGGCAACCCCATCAGTCCGGCTAGCCGCTGGAGCTTCGAACACCTGCACATAAAGGCGGTCTGGGTATTACCGGGGACTATGATCCTCTGTTCGTCGCCGTTCTCGACGACAACCAGAGTCTCAGGGGCTACTATCTACACAGGGCACGCCTGAAAATGTGCGGTACCATCACAAATGCATATCATTTCACGTACCTCAAAGCCCGTCAGTAGACTCATAAAGGCTTCATGCAACCCGTTTTCGGCGAACGAAATCCTTTCAATCACCATACACATTAATGTACGGTGCTCTTCAGAGATAGTCGCTCGCTCTAACAGACCCATCAGTACGTCCGACCGCATAACAGATGGTGCCGGACTCTTTTGATTGCTCTCTTCAAGAGCCGGGTACTGAGGGCTTCGGGTGACCATGGGATTACCTTCTGGCCTTGCCGGATCCGGAGAAACTCTCCGTGATGACACTTCAAGGTCGCCCGCTTCTTGAGATAGGGAGTCCGGGGGAGGCGTTTCACTCTCCATCATCTTCGGAAGAAGATCCCCCGAAGACGAGCTTTGCTGAGAAGGGCTCAGATCCGAACTGCAAGATAAAATGCTTCGGTTATCTCCCTCGGAAGTAAGGTAGTATATCTTCACTATTAAGTACTTTTTGATTACTTACAGCTCATTAGAGGGTTGATCCCCGCATAGACTTTGTGCGATAGGAGCACCCTCCGAGGCAGGACCCTCTGGTGGAGTTTTCTTCTCCTGTTTGCAAACCTTGGTTTCCGGATCATCAGAGGTAGTCCTCTTCCTCCCTTGGTTATCCTCCCTCACGGAGGCGCTCGTTCCCTCAGATGGAATAGGTAGTGGTGGAGGCCCGCTTTCGCCCACTTTGTTCCCCCCTTCATCTTCCTTTGAGGGCACCGGGCAAGGTGCTGGCTCGAGCATCTTTTCCAGCACCGGATTGTCCAAGCCTTCGAGAAGGGGGGCCGAACACCGGATCATCTTCGCCTTTGTTATCCAGTCCTGGTCAAAGAGCGATTCTTTAGAATGATGTCGTGATAAATGAAAGACAGTGTGTTCGACTAGAGGATTACTTACTTGGGCTGCGGTGCGGTTGCTGCTTAGGCCCACGTCCTCAGAGGTGTCCGGACACTCTATTTGGGGTTCGAAGAATGACTTGTACATCTCCTCCTGTGTCAGGCCGAGGAAATTCTGAATAGCGCGTGGTCCTTCTGGGTTGAATTCCCACAAGCGGAGGAGCCGGCGTTTGCAAGGCTGGACTTGACGAACCAGCATGACTTGCACTACCATAACCAAACTAAAATCTCCCTCGAAGAGATCTCGGATGCAGCTCTGCAGTACGGGCACATCCTTGGCTGGACCCCAGCTCAGCCCCCTGCTGATCCATGACATCAGTTGTGGTGGACGGCCCGAGCGAAAGGCGGGGGAAGCTACCCACTTGGCACTTCTAGGAGCGGTGATGTAGAACCACTCCCGTTGCCATAATCCGGAATCCTCTGGAAAGGAACCCTTTGGCCACGGAGCTCCAGCAATCTTGCTTATTAATGCACCTCTGCACGCTGCATACTGCCCCTCGACCGTCTTCGGCTTCACATCAAAGGTCTTGAGCCATAGGCCGAAGTGAGGGGTAATGTGGAGGAAGGCCTCACATACGACAATAAATGCCGAGATGTGGAGAAAGTAATCCTGGGCTAGCTCGTGGAAATCAAGCCCGTAATACAACATCAAACCCCTAACGAAGGGATCCAGAGTGAGGCCTAGTCCTCGAAGGAAGTGGGAGATGAACACGACATCTTCATTGGGTTCAGGAGTAGGGACGACCTGCCCTCGGGCAGGCAGCCGTTGTGAAACTTCGGCGGTCGGGTATCTTGCCTCCCTCAACTTCTGGATAACCTCTTCCGTGACGGAGGAGGGCATCCACCGGCCCTGGAGGCTGGATCCGAACATGATTGAAGGTCCGAAGCACATGACATGGGCTTTGGGTGTTAGAACTCGAGGCGGGGGAAGGATTCGATTGAGCACAGGAGGAAAAAAGTAAAAGCCTTGTCCCTTTATAAAGAGGGTGAATATCAAGCATCCTCCTCGTGGCCGTTTGGGACTTGCCTAAAATCTAGGAGTCCTAGGCGCGGTTGGGTTGCCCACGACCGTATTGATGAGAATCCCGTAATAAGGGGACACGATCTCTACTTTGACAAGACGTGTCAAGAAACTGCCTCGCGTTATGTACGGGGCTAGTTAAAGAAAAACAGTTCGAATAATCACCGAGTCATGGCATGATGTCATGTTGCCAAAACGTGTCAGCGGATTAGATTTGTGGAAATGTTATTCTCTCTATGGTAGTATCTGGAATGTATTTTGCAGGGTCGAACACTATCCTTTTATTCAAACTCTTCTGTGGTGTATCCGGAGGAGGAACCCGCCTTGCAATGCCGAAGACAACACTGCGCGTCGGACTCATCATCATTGAAGCCTGGTTCAGGGGCTACTGAGGGAGTCCTGGATTAGGGGGTCTCCAGATAGCCGGACTATATCCTTTGGCTGGACTGTTGGACTATGAAGATACAAGATTGAAGACTTCGTCCCGTGTCCGGATAGGACTCTACTTGGCGTGGAAGGCAAGCTAGGCAGTACGGATATGGATATCTCCTCCTTTGTAACCGACCTTGTGTAACCCTAGCCCCCTCCAGTGTCTATGTAAACCGGAGGATTTTTAGTCCGTAGGACAACATACAATCATACCATAGGCTAGCTTCTAGGGTTTAGCCTCTCCTATCTCGTGGTAGATCAACTCTTGTAATACTCATATCATCAAGAATAAATCAAGCAGGACATAGGGTTTTACCTCCATTAAGAGGGCCCGAACCTGGGTAAAACATCGTGTCCCCTGCCTCCTGTTACCATCCGCCTTAGACGCATAGTTCGGGACCCCCTACCCGAGATCCACCGGTTTTGACACTGACAATGGTGGAAACAGGGCCCTGTTCATCGGGAGGGGTCTGGCATACCGCAAAACGGAGGAAATGGACTTCTCTTGGACCTCCTACGGTCGAAACGGAGTCCTGTTGATCGGGAGGGGTGTGGCGTACCACAAAACGAAGGAAACGGACTTGTGTTGGAGCGCTACAGTCGAAACGGGGGTCATGTTCATCGGGAGGGGTGTGGCGTACCATAAACGGGGCTCCATGGGATACTGTTCATCTCCACCGCCGACCTCCTCCAGCCTCCAAGGGCTACTGTTCATCCACCGTCGACCTCCTCCAGCCTCTACATGCGACTGTTCATCAACGGGCTCCTGTTCATCCAGCCTCCACCGCGCGCTCCTCCACCAGCTACTGTTCAACCAGCTTCTCCATGGGGGTCCTGTTCAACCACCCCTCCATGGGCTACTGTTCATCCAGCCCTCCACCGGCTACTGTTCAACCATCCCTCCACCGGGGTCCTGTTCAACCAGCCCTCCACGGGGTCCTGTTCATCCAGCCCTCCACGGGGTCCAGTTCATCCAGCCCTCCACGGGGTCCTGTTCATCCACCGGCTCGATCGATCAGGGTACTGTTCATCCAGCAGCAACGGCCTCTACTACCACGGGTTCCTGTTCATCCAACCCCCACCAGGAACTGTTCATCCAGAGGCAACATCGATCAGCTTCAGTTAGCAGCCGGTTTCAGTTAACAGCCATCGATTGATCGCTCGGGTTCGGTAACGCGTAGCCTGCAGTGCAATCGCTCGGGTTCAGTAATGCGTAGCCTGCAATGCAATCGCTCGGGTTTAGTTAGAACCCAATGCCTCGCTCGGGTTCAGTTAGAGTGCAACGCCTCGCACACACGCACATACGTACGAGAGAAACGCGCATCGCTCGGCCCTCGACCGGCCACCGTAACCGGGAACTCCCCGATATTTTCCTCGCCCTCTCTTCTATCACGGTTTTTTTCGTCATGGATGGCCCAAAGAATGCCATGCAGCTGCGTCTCCGGCCCGCCTAGGACGAAAAGCCCATTTTCTGTCATGATTTTTTGTCATAGAAGTAGGACCCCACTGTTGGGTAATGTAGCAATAATTCAAAATTTTCCTACGTGTCACCAAGATCTATCTATGGAGTCATCTAGCAACAAGGGAGGAGTGGATCTACATACCCTTGTAGATCGCGCGCGGAAGCGTTCAAGAGAACGGGGTTGATGGAGTCGTACTCGTCGTGATCCAAATCACCGATGATCCTAGCGCCGAACGGACGGCACCTCCGCGTTCAACACACGTACGGAGCAGCGACGTCCCATCCTTCTTGATCCAGCAAGGGGGAGGAGAGGTTGATGGAGATCCAGCAGCACGACGGCGTGGTGGTGGAAGCAGCGGGATTCCAACAGGGCTTCGCCAAGCGCCGCGGGAGGAGGGAGATGTGTCATGGGAGGGAGAGGGAGGCGCCAGGGCTCAAGTATGGTTGCCCTCACTTCCCCCCACTATATATAGGGCCAAGGGAGAGGGGGAGGCGCAGCCTTGGCCCTTCCTCCAAGGAAGGGTGCGGCCAGGGGAGGAGTCCCTCCTCCCTAAGGCACCTCGGAGGTGCCTTCCCCCTTTAGGACTCTTCCTTTCCCTCTTCTCTTGGCGCATGGGCCTCTTGGGGCTGGTGCCCTTGGCCCATGTAGGCCAAGGCGCACCCCCTACAGCCCATGTGGCCCTCCGGGGCAGGTGGCCCCACCCGGTGGACCCCCGGGACCCTTCCGGTGGTCCCGGTACAATACCGGTGACCCCGAAACTTGTCCCGATGGCCGAAATAGCACTTCCTATATATAATTATTTACCTCCGGACCATTCCGAAACTCCTCTTGACGTCCGGGATCTCATCCGGGACTCCGAACAACTTTCGGGTTACCGCATACTAATATCTCTATAACCCTAGCGTCACCGAACCTTAAGTGTGTAGACCCTACGGGTTCGGGAGACATGCAGACATGACCGAGATGACTCTCCGGTCAATAACCAACAGCAGGATCTGGATACCCATGTTGGCTCCCACATGTTCCACGATGATCTCATTGGATGAACCACGATGTCAAGGACTTAATCAATCCCGTATACAATTCCCTTTGTCTATCGGTACGATACTTGCCCGAGATTCGATCATCAGTATCCCGATACCTTGTTCAATCTCGTTACCGGCAAGTCTATTTACTCGTTCCATAACACATCATCCCGTGATCAACTCCTTGATCACATTGTGCACATTATGATGATGTCCTACCAAGTGGGCCCAGAGATACCTCTCCGTCACACGGAGTGACAAATCCCAGTCTCGATTCGTGCCAACCCAACAGACACTTTCGGAGATACCCATAGTGCACCTTTATAGTGACCCAGTTATGTTGTGACGTTTGGCACACCCAAAGCACTCCTACGGTATCCGGGAGTTGCACAATCTCATGGTCTAAGGAAATGATACTTGACGTTAGAAAAGCTTTAGCATACGAACTACACGATCTAGTGCTATGCTTAGGATTGGGTCTTGTCCATCACATCTTTCTCCTAATGATGTGATCCCGTTATCAACGACATCCAATGTCCATGGTCAGGAAACCGTAACCATCTATTGATCAACGAGCTAGTCAACTAGAGGCTTACTAGGGACATGGTGTTGTCTATGTATCCACACATGTATCTGAGTTTCCTATCAATACAATTCTAGCATGGATAATAAACGATTATCATGAACAAGGAAATATAATAATAATCAATTTATTATTGCCTCTAGGGAATATTTCCAACAGTCTCCCACTTGCACTAGAGTCAATAATCTAGTTCACATCGATATGTGATTAACACTCAAGGTCACATCCCCATGTGACTAACACCCAAAGAGTTTACTAGAGTCAATAATCTAGTTCACATTTACCATGTGATTAACACTCGATGAGTTCTGGGTTTGATCATGTTATGCTTGTGAGAGAGGTTATAGTCAACGGGTCTGAACCTTTCAGATCCGTGTGTGCTTTACAAATCTCTATGTCATCTCCTAGATGCAGCTACCACGCTCTATTTGGAGCTATTCCAAATAACTGTTCTACTATACGAATCCAGTTTACTACTCAGAATAATCTGGATTAGTGTCAAAGCTTGCATCGGCGTAACCCTTTACGACGAACTCTTTTACCACCTCCATAATCGAGAAAATTCCTTAGTCCACTAGTTACTAAGGATAACTTTGACCGCTGTCCTGTGATCCATTCTTGGATCACTCTTGTACCCCTTGACTGACTCATGGCAAGGCACACTTCAGGTGCGGTACACAGCATAGCATACTGTAGAGCCTATGTCTTAAGCATAGGGGACGACCTTCGTCCTTTCTCTTTCTTCTGCCGTGGTCGAGCTTTAAGTCTTAACTTCATACCTTACAACTCAGGCAAGAACTCCTTCTTTGACTGATCCATCTTGAACACCTTCAAGATCATGTCAAGGTATGTGCTCATTTGAAAGTACCATTAAGCGTTTTGATCTATCCTTATAGATCTTGATGCTCAATGTTCAAGTAGCTTAATCCAGGCTTTCCATTGAAAAAACACTTTTCAAATAACCCTATATGCTTTCCAGAAACTCTACATCATTTTCTGATCAACAATATGTCAACAACATATACTCATCAGAAATTCTATAGTGCTCCCACTCACTTCTTCGGAATACAAGTTTCTCATAAACTTTGTATAAACCCAAAATCTTTGATCATCTCGTCAAAGCATACATTCCAACTCCGAGATGCTTACTCCAGTCCACAGAAGGATTGCTGGAGCTTTGCATACTTATTAGCATCTTTCAGGATTGGCAAAACCTTCCGGTTGTATCACATACAACCTTTCCTCAAGAAAATCGTCGAGGAAACAATGTTTTGACATCCTATCTGCAAGATTTCATAAATAATGCAGTAATCGCTAATATAATTCCAACAGACTCTTAGCATCGCTACGAGTGAGAAAAGTCTCATCGTAGTCAACTCCTTGAACTTGTCGAAACATCTTAATGACAAGTCGAGCTTTCTTAATGGTGACATTTACCATCATTGTCCGTCTTCCTTTTAAAATCCATATGTACAACAGCCTTACGACCATCGAGTTTGTTCTGCCAAAGTCTACACTTTGTTTTCATACATGGATCCTCTCTTGGATTTTATGGCCTCAAGCCATTTATCGGAAATCCAGGGCCCACCATCGCTTCTCCATAGCTTCGTAGGTTCATTGTCGTCTAGCAACATGACTTCCAAGACAGGATTTACGTACCACTCTGAAGTAGTATGCCATCCTTGTCATCTACGAGGTTTGGTAGTGACTTGATCTGAGTTTTCATGATCACTATCATAAGCTTCCACTTCAATTGGTGTAGGTGCCACAGGAACAACCCTGTGGCTCTGCCACACACTAGTTGAGAACGGTTCAAATAACCTCATCAAGTCTCCACCATCCTCCCACTCAATTCTTTCGAGAGAAAACTTTTCCTCGAGAAAGGACCCGATTCTAGAAACAATCCTTATTGCTTTCGGATCTGAGACAGGAGGTATACCCAACTGTTTTGGGTGTCCTATGAAGAATGCATTTATCCGCTTTGGGTTCGAGCTTTATCAGCTGAAACTTTTTCGCATAAGTGTCGCAGCCCCAACTTTTAAGAAATGACAGCTTAGTTTCTCTACCATAGTTCATACGGTGTCATCTTCATCAGAATACGTGGTTCCCCTATTTAAAGTGAATGTGGTTGTCTCTAATGCCTAACCCTAAAACTATCATGGTAATTCGATAAGAGACATCATGGTATGCATCATATCCAATAGGGTGCTTTTGATGTTCGGGACACACCACCACACTATGGTGTTCCAGGCTGTATCAGTTGTGAAACAATTTCCACAATGTCTTAATTCTGTGCCAAACCTCGTAATTTCAGATGTTCATCTCTATGATCATATCATAGGATATTTACTCGTCCGACGATCTTTTAACTTCACCCTGAAATTACTTGAACCTTTTCAATAATTCAGAACTCGTTGATTCATCAAGTAAATATACTCAACATCTACTCAAATCATCTGTGAAGTAAGAACATAACGATATCCACTACATGCCTCAGCACTCATTGGACTGCACACATCAAAATGTATTACTTCCAACAAGTTGCTTTCTAGTTCCATTTTACTGAAAACGAGGCTTTTCAGTCATCTTGCCCATGTGGTATGATTTGCATGTCTCAAGTGATTCAAAATCAAGTGAGTCCAAACGATCCATCTGTATAGAGTTTCTTCATGCATATCTACCAACAAACATGGTCCGCATGTCTCAATCCTTTCAAAAATGAGTGAGTCCAAAGATCCATCAACATGGAGCTTCTTCATGCGTTTTATACCGATATGACTTACGTGGCAGTGCCACAAGTAGGTGGTACTATCATTACTATCTTTTGGCATGAACATGTGTATCACTACGATCGAGATTCAACAAACCATTCATTTTAGGTGCAAGACCATTGAAGGTATTATTCAAATAAACAGAGTAACTATTATTCTCTTTAAATGAATAACCGTATTGCGATAGACATAATCCAATCATGTCTATGCTCAACGCAAACACCAAATAACAATTATTTAGGTTTTAATACCAATCTCGATGGTAGAGGGAGCGTGCGATGCTTGATCATATCAACCTTGGAAACACTTCCAACACATATCGTCAGCTCACCTTTAGCTAGTCTCCGTTTATTCCGTAGCTTTTATTTCGAGTTACTAACACTTAGCAACCGAACCGGTATCTAATACCCTGGTGCTACTAGGAGTACTAGTAAAGTACACATCAACACAATGTATATCCAATATACTTCTATCGACCTTGCCAGCCTTCTAATCTACCAAGTATCTAGGGTAATTCTGCTCCAGTGGCTGTTCCCTTTATTACAGAAGCACTTAGTCTCGGGTTTGGGTTCAACCTTGGGTTTCTTCACTAGAGCAGCAGCTGAATTGCCGTTTCATGAAGTATCCCTTCTTGCCCTTGCCCTTCTTGAAACTAGTGGTTTCACCAACCATCAACAATTGATGCTCCTTCTTGATTTCTACTTTTGTGGTGTCAAACATCGCGAATATCTCAAGGATCATCATATATGTCCCTGATATATCATAGTTCATCACAAAGCTCTAGCAGCTTGGTGGTAATGACTTCGGAGAAACATCACTATCTCATCTGGAAGATCAACTCCCACTCGATTCAAATGATTGTTGTACTCAGACAATCTGAGCACAAGCTCAACAATGAGCTTTTCTCCCTTAGTTTGCAGGCTAAGAAAATCGTCGGAGGTCTTATACCTCTTGACGTGGGCACGAGCCTGAAATCCCAATTTCAGTCCTTGGAACATCTCATATGTTCTGCGATGTTTCAAAAACGTCTTTGGTGCCTCAATTCTAAACCATTTAGCATTACGCACTGAACTATCATGTAGTCATCAAAACGTGTATGTCAGATGTTCGCAACATCCACAGACGACGTTCGAGGTTTAGCACACTGAGCGGTGCATTAAGGGACATAAGCCTTCTATGAAGCAATGAGGACAATTCAGTTCGGCACCTAGCGCATAATGCTACTATCAACTTTCAACTAAATTTTTCTCTAGGAACATATCTAAACAGTAGAACTGAAGCCGAGCTACGACATAATTTGCAAACCTTTTGACTAGTTCAGGATAATTAAGTTCATCTTATGAACTCCCACTCAGATAGACATCCCTTAGTCATCTAAGTGATTACATGATCCGAGTCAACTAGGCCGTGTCCGATCATCACGTGAGACGGACTAGTCAACATCGGTGAACATCTTTCATGTTGATCGTATCTACCATACGACTCATGCTCGACCTTTCGGTCTCTGTGTTCCGAGGCCATGTCTGTACATGCTAGGCTCGTCAAGTCAACCTAAGTGTTTCGTGTGTGTAAATCTGTCTTACACCCGTTGTATGTCAATGTTAGAATCTATCACACCCGATCATACGTGGTGCTTCGAAACAACGAACTGTCGCAACGGTGCACAGTTAGGGGGAACACTTTCTTGAAATTATTATGAGGGATCATCTTATTTACTACCGTCGTTCTAAGTAAACAAGATGCATAAACATGATAAACATCACATGCAATCAAATAGTGACATGATATGGCCATCATCACTTTGCTCCTTTGATCTCCATCTTCGGGGCTCCATGATCATGTCACCGGCATGACACCATGATCTCCATCATCATGATCTCTATCATCGTGTCTTCATGAAGTTGTCTCGTCAACTATTACTTCTACTACTACAGCTAACGGTTAGCAATAAAGTAAAGTAATTACATGATGTTTATGTTGACACGTAGGCATAAATAAATTAAGACAACTCCTATGTCCCTGCCGTTGTCATAACTCATCGGACATGCAAGTCGTGATTCCTATTACAAGAACATGACAATCTCATACATCACATATATCATCATCACATCCTGGCCATCACATCACATAGCATACCCTGCAAAAACAAGTTAGACGTCCTCTAATTGTTGTTTGCATGTTTTACGTGGCTGCTATGGGTTTCTAGCAAGAACGTTTCTTACCTACGAAAAACCACAACATGATATGCCAATTGCTATTTACCCTTCATAAGGACCCTTTTCATCGAATCCGATCCGACTAAAGTGGGAGAGACAGACACCCGCTAGCCACCTTATGCAACTAGTGCATGTCAGTCGGTGGAACCAGTCTCACGTAAGAGTACGTGTAAGGTCGGTCCGGGCCGCTTCATCCCACGATGCCGCCGAATCAAGATTGGACTAGTAACGGTAAGCATATTGAACAAAATCAACGCCCACAACTACTTTGTGTTCTACTCGTGCATAGAAACTACGCATAGACCTAGCTCTCATACCACTGTTGGGTAACGTAGCAATAATTCAAAATTTTCCTACGTGTCACCAAGATCTATCTATGGAGTCATCTAGCAACGAGGGAGGAGTGGATCTACATACCCTTGTAGATCGCGCGCGGAAGCGTTCAAGAGAACGGGGTTGATGGAGTCGTACTCGTCGTGATCCAAATCACCGATGATCCTAGCGCCGAACGGACGGCACCTCCGCGTTCAACACACGTACGGAGCAGCGACGTCTCCTACTTCTTGATCCAGCAAGGGGGGAGGAGAGGTTGATGGAGATCCAGCAGCACGACGGCGTGGTGGTGGAAGCAGCGGGATTCCAACAGGGCTTCGCCAAGCGTCGCGGGAGGAGGGAGATGTGTCATGGGAGGGAGAGGGAGGCGCCAGGGCTCAGGTATGGTTGCCCTCCCTTCCCCCCACTATATATAGGGCCAAGGGAGAGGGGGGAGGCGCAGCCTTGGCCCTTCCTCCAAGGAAGGGTGCGGCCAGGGGAGGAGTCCCTCCTCCCCAAGGCACCTCGGAGGTGCCTTCCCCCTTTAGGACTCTTCCTTTCCCTCTTCTCTTGGCGCATGGGCCTCTTGGGGCTGGTGCCCTTGGCCCATGTAGGCCAAGGCGCACCCCCTACAGCCCATGTGGCCCTCCGGGGCAGGTGGCCCCACCCGGTGGACCCCCGGGACCCTTCCGGTGGTCCCGGTACAATACCGGTGACCCCGAAACTTGTCCCGATGGCCGAAATAGCACTTCCTATATATAATTCTTTACCTCCGGACCATTCCGGAACTCCTCTTGACATCCGGGATCTCATCCGGGACTCCAAACAACTTTCGGGTTACCGCATACTAATATCTCTATAACCCTAGCGTCACCGAACCTTAAGTGTGTAGACCCTACGGGTTCGGGAGACATGCAGACATGACCGGGATGACTCTCCGGTCAATAACCAACAGCGGGATCTGGATACCCATGTTGGCTCCCACATGTTCCACGATGATCTCATCGGATGAACCACAATGTCAAGGACTTAATCAATCCCGTATACAATTCCCTTTGTCTATCGGTACGATACTTGCCCGAGATTCGATCGTCGGTATCCCGATACCTTGTTCAATCTCGTTACCGGCAAGTCTCTTTACTCGTTCCGTAACACATCATCCCGTGATCAACTCCTTGATCACATTGTGCACATTATGATGATGTCCTACCGAGTGGGCCCAGAGATACCTCTCCGTCACACGGAGTGACAAATCCCAGTCTCGATTCGTGCCAACCCAACAGACACTTTCGGAGATACCCATAGTGCACCTTTATAGTCACCCAGTTACGTTGTGACGTTTGGCACACCCAAAGCACTCCTACGGTATCCGGTAGTTGCACAATCTCATGGTCTAAGGAAATGATACTTGACATTAGAAAAGCTTTAGCATACGAACTACACGATCTAGTGCTATGCTTAGGATTGGGTCTTGTCCATCACATCATTCTCCTAATGATGTGATCCCGTTATCAACGACATCCAATGTCCATGGTCAGGAAACCGTAACCATCTATTGATCAACGAGCTAGTCAACTAGAGGCTTACTAGGGACATGGTGTTGTCTATGTATCCACACATGTATCTGAGTTTCCTATCAATACAATTCTAGCATGGATAATAAACGATTATCATGAACAAGGAAATATAATAATAATCAATTTATTATTGCCTCTAGGGCATATTTCCAACACCCACCACATCTATGATGATACCGTGTTTTGTCACAATTATCATCGTAGAAGTGTCATAAGTATGACAGAAAAAATTCATTCGGCCCAAAATGTCACGGATGTGTCTTTTTTTGTAGTGACTTTTGCTTTCTTGATGGATATTCTGGTTTCTCTCAAATACCTGTATCACAAGCCGATCAAGAGAAAACTACTTTCATTGTCCTTTTTGAACTTATGCTTATAGATGTATGCCTTTTGGTTTATGTAATGAACTTGCTACCTTTCAAATATGTATAACTACTAGAAAAAGAGCCCGTGCATTGTAACGGGAGAAAAAATATTAATGTGTTGGTTTGCTATAGAGGAAACACCAGTTGCCATGAAACAGAGATAACACCAAGGGAAAAATTTATATTATTCAGGCATGTTTGTATAATGCATGGAACATAGTTAAAACTAAGATAGAGTCATGAACATACATGAAGTAGAGTAATGGAAGCGGTTGTTTGTCATTACAGTAACAATGCCAAAGAGACATACAAAAAGTAATCATAAGAATTCTAGATGAAGACCAACAAACAATTTGGTAGTTTGGCATTGTTGAAAATAGAAGAGATTGCCAGTACAGTACATCGATGGAAGTATATATCATGCATGCCAATCAAGCAAACGGTTTATAAAGTAGATGCCAGTGAATTTAAACAATGTTCTTTATGTATCAGTAAGAAATAAGAAACTGGAACCATTTGTAATAAGAAGTTAACCTAAATTTTACAACTCAACAAATTAAGTCTGTCTAGATGTGCCCTAGTTCTCGTGTATCTAATTGACTCAATCAATCTAGAAAGAAAAGGAAAAAAAGACAAAAGAAAATGATTGCATGAATCTTAGCGTAAAATGAATGGCATAGGACTTAGATGTACAATACTTAGAGCACATCTAGATGTGCTTTAGCAAAATTGTAAAAATAATAAATTAAAATTCAATGCAAAATAGAGAGATGTATTAAGAAACATAGGTATTTTCCAAGTTACTTATGTTCACATTTAGCACACCCTTTATATCATTTTTTTGCAAAAAAAAGCACACCCTTTAGTAGGCACTTCTTTTTAGACTCATACTAAGAAGCACATGCATTCACAACCTTGGGATCAGGCTTTGGGTTATAAGAGAACAGACATTATTTGACAGTTCAGTAAAACTAAAATGGTGCTCTCGGCTAATTGCTGCATGCATATAAATCAGTTTGAAGTGTAAAAAAAATCAGATGGGTTTTCCTTTTAAATAACTCATACTGGTATGCATGCCATGAATGTTTCTATAAACAAGCTTATTTTGTCTACAACAAATACTACTTGAAACTTTAATGAGGTAAAATAAGGGCAGAACAAAATGAACTCCTTAACTAATATATCTACCAAAAGTGGCCAAGGAAATCCTAAATCCTAAATAGGCTCACTTTAAGATTGTGCTGAACCACTCATATTCCATGAATAAGCACTTGGGAAGAGATAATTGTTTAATTACGGCATAAGAAACTTGGGACTCATCGAGTCAAAGCAAGAAAGCTACCACACGTAAGGAAGAAATCGCTCGAAGGAGCCTCAGGCGCCAAGAGGGCTACGGTGTTGTGGCCGAGAGATTGCGCCAGCCGTTGCGGCATCAGGTAGGTTCTGTGGGAGTATGGGACGAGGTTCTTCACTCTCGCGAGGAGGAGGGGTAAGGAGCTGATTTTTTTCACCGTATATAGGCTCCGTGTCGTGACCGAGGAGGAAGACAATGACCCAGGACGTGAGAGATGAGGACTGGCGTGCACCGAGGTTTCCTTTCTTTTCCTGAGTTCGGTTCCGATTTCTTTCCGAACGTGCGTGGGAAGCGGCCAAATTAACAGAAGTAAGGCGAGAGTCGGGCATGTTTTTTTGGCTGCAAAACAGGGTATGTGGACCTGATTTACTGGGCCGAAGCGCACGGGCGGACATCGTTCGATGCACATGACGTGGTTCCCCGAATTAGTATCACCTCGCGTATATGTTTTAAATTCAAACTGAAAATGTAAATTCACAGGAAGAAAGCGTATTGTGACGGTGAACCCAAGGAGTCAATCCGTGCTTTATTATTAGGGATAGACTATATTCTCTGACTTTTTTGGAAATATTGTTGAGGTTTTCATGGATGATTTTCCGTTTACGGCACTTCTTTTGATGATTGCTTAAGCAACCTTGATCGAATTTTGCAGAGATGTGAACAAACTAATCTTGTCTTGAATTGGGAGAAGTGCCACTTTATGGTTAATGAAGGTATTGTCTTGGGCATAAAATTTCTGAATGAGGTATTGAAGTAGATAAATCTAAAGTTGATGCAATTGAGAAAATGCCATGTCCTAAAGATATTAAAGGTATAAGAAGTTTCCTGGGTCATGATGGTTTCTATAGGAGGTTTACTAAAGACTTCTCTAAAATTTCTACGCCTCTTACTAATCTTTTGCAAAAAGGATGTTCCATTTGTTTTTGATGATGATTGTGTAGAAGCCTTTGAAACCCTTAAGAAAGCCTTAACCGCTCCACCTATTGTTCAACCACCTAATTGGAACTTGTCTTTTGAAATTATGTGTGATGCTAGTGATTATGTTGTTGGGGATGTTTTAGGACAAAGAGTTGATAAGAAATTGAATGTTATCCATTATGCTAGTAAAACTCTAAACAGTGCCCCAAAAAATTATGCTACTACTGAGAAAGAATTTCCAGCAGTTGTGTTTGCATGTAATAAATTCAGATCTTATATTGTTGATTCTAAAGTAATTATTCGCACCGATCATGCTGTTATTAAATATCATATGGAAAAGAAAGATGATAAACCTAGACTCATTAGGTGGGTTCTTTTGCTACAAGAATTTGATTTGCATATTACGGATAGGAAGGGAGCTAAGAGTCCCGTAGCTGTTAACTTGCCTAGGTTAGAAAATGTTCTTGATGACCCACTATGTATTGAGGATAGTTTTCCTGATGAACAACTAGTTGTTATAAATGATTCTCGTAATACTCCTTGGTATGCAGACTATGCTAATTACATTGTTGCTAAATATATACCACCTAGTTTTACATACCAACAAAAGAAAAGGTTCTTCTTTGATTTGAGACACTACTTCTGGGATGATCCACACCTTTATAAAGAAGGAGTAGATGGCATTATTAGACGTTGTATACCTGAGCATGAACAGGAACAAATCCTACGAAAGTGTCACTCCGAGGCACATGGAGGACACCATGCTGGAGACAAAACTGCGCATAAGATATTACAATCTGATTTTTATTAGCCTACTCTCTTCAAGGATGCACGTAAGTTTGTCTTATCATGTGATGAATGTCAAAGAATTGGTAATATTAGTAGACATCAGGAAATGCCTATGAATTATTCACTTGTTATTGAACCATTTGATGTTTGGGGATTTGATTATATGGGACCTTTTCCTTCCTCTAATGGGTATACTCGTATTCTAGTTGTTGTTGATTATGTTACTAAGTGGGTAGAAGCTATTCTGACTAGTAGTGTTGATCATAACACATCTATCAAAATGCCTAGAAGTTATTTTCCCGAGGTTTGGAGTCCCTAGATATTTAATGACTGATGGTGATTCACATTTTATTCATGGTGCTTTCCGTAAACTCCTTGCTAAATATGATGTCAACCATAGAATAGCATCACTGTATCATGCTCAGTCTAGTGGCCAAGTTGAGTTGAGCAATAAATAAAACTAATTTTACAAAAGACCGTCAATAGATCTAGAAAGAATTGGTCTAAAAAACTTGATGATGCATTATGGGCATACAGAACTACTTATAAAATCCTATGTGTATGTCACCTTATAAAATGGTCTATGTAAAAGCATGTTGTTTACCTCTTGAGTTAGAACATAAAGCATATTGGTCAATTAAATAACTTAACTACGATTTCAAACTTGTCGGTGAAAATAGGTTATTTGATATTAGTTCTCTAGATGAATGGAGGACACGGGTTATGAAAATGCTAAGTTATTTAAGGAAATAGTTAAAATATGGCATGATAAAAGAATCCAAAAACGGGAATTCAAAATAGGTGATCAAGTTTTAATGTAAAACTCTCGTTTAAGATTCTTTGCAGGAAAGCTTCTCTCCAAATGGGAAGGACCATATATCGTTGAAGAAGTTTATCATTCTGGAGCCATCAAGATAAATAACGCCGAAGGCACTAATCCGAAGGTGGTTAATGGGCAAAGAATTAAACTTTATATCTCAGGTACTCCCATTAATGTTGAAAATAATATTATCCACACCATGACACCGAAGGAACACATAAGGGAAACCTTCCGGAACGCTCCAGAGCCCTAAAGAAGGGGTAGGTATGTGGTATGGTAAGTACACCGACTCCAAAAGTTCCATAAAGTACTTTTTGTATGTTTTTGAATATTTAAAAAATTAGGAAAATAATAAATAGTCTGAAAAGTGCACGAGGGAGCGACAAGCCCTAGGGGCGCGGGCCACCCCCTGGGCGCGCCCCCAGGCTTGTGGCCCCCTCATGGACTTTTCCGACTCCGTTTTTCTTCCATGTTACTTGTTCTGCGCGGAAAAAATCATTATATATACTTCTTTATGTTTTGACCACCGTATCGTAGAGATATTCCCTGTTCTTGTTTCATGTTGTTTTCCTGACAGATCTAGATCTCCATGGCTTCGCAAAAGCTCGGTACCAAGCACCGGATTGTGCAACCATCGCCGAGCAAACGCCGCTACAGTGAGGTTTACTACGAGTGGTTGTCCAGAGAGGAGGACACATCCAAGGAGAACAAGGTCGAAGAAGTTGCGGGAATCCAGGCCCAAGAGGGAAGGCAAGCCATGCCCATGGAGGAGACCAAAGAGAAGGGATATATCCTTCAACCCTTCTATGATCATCTCTCCCCATCTGAAATTGAATCCCTAAGGGTCTTTGAAATAATTTGCACTCATAATACATCTCTCACTCGCGAAGTTATTTTGTTGGAAGAGCAAAACATTGACCTTCGGAGTATCAATCGTAAACTTGAGTATCTTCTAAGGCTGAAGGACAAGCCTACCACTTCATCATCATCACCATGATCACCAAAGAAGGAGACTTGAGTACACGGGTATGGGCACTCCCCTTGGCTTGTGCCTAGCTTGGGGAGGTGCCCTGGTATCGTATCACCGCCACTTTTATCATTATTATCTATCTTAGTTTGATCCTTAGTTATTTAGTGATTTAGAGGAACAAAGTTTTAGTATGATCTATTTTCGCGTGCTTGCTTAGTGATCTATCTATGTACTTGTGTGCGAGATATATAATAAAGAGTAGTTTGAGTTTTGCTTTACTTTCTTGTTTCAATTTCAGCCATGGAAAATAAAAAGAAAAAATCATATGCTACTCCCATGGGGAGTAATGACTTCACAGGAAAGAAGTATTGTTGATAAAATTTGTTGGAAGTTGACAAGCATAGCATTGGTCATTGGTGCAATCCATGAAAAAGTAATAAGGGGAGAGAAGTCTCAGATATAAATACACTATCTTGGACATCTTTTATGATGTGAGCCCCCATCAAATATTCAATATCAATTAGTTGACGTTGGACAAGGAAGACAATGTAATGAATTATGGTTGTTTACATTCACATACAAGTTATATTTATATGGATCTCCTCACATGTGGTGCTTGTCTAGGATCTTTTGCTAGCCAAAAATTCGCACTAATTAGAGATACTACTTGTGCATCCAAAACCCTTAAACCCAGTTTCATGACATGAGAGTCCACCATATCTACCTAGGGATTGAATAAGATCCTTCAAGTAAGTTGTCATCGGTGCAAAAGCAATAAAAATTGCTCATAAATATGTGTTCTATTTTATTGTAAGAGAAAGTAAGCTTTGTACGATCTTGTGATGGTGAAGAAATAAAAGTGTCAGACTGCATAATAGAGGTTGCTATCATAAGGGGCAATATAAAGTGAGGTTCCTTTACATTAAGAGCTTGCACATCCAAAAACAAAAAGTATATGACAACCTATGCTTCCTCTATGAAGGGCCTATATTTTACTTCTATGTATTTACTTTTATGCAAGAGTCATTAGTGTTTATCCTTATCCCTCTCTATGTACTCTCTAGTGGCAAGCATTATGTGGTAGATAGATCCAGACATATATATATATATATCCAGTTGGATGTAGGTGATCATGAGTTATTATTGTTGACATTGCTGAAACGCCCACGATGCGGCTATATCTCCCAGGTGTCGAGGCATGACTTAGAGGCATAACTGCATGGTGGTTTTGTCGCAAGAGGGGTAATCTTCACACGATCCCATGTACTGAATAAGAAAGGGATAAAGAGTTGGCTTACAATCGCCACTTCACACAAATAACAAGTTAAACATACATCATCCAGAGTACAATAAAAGTCCGGCTACGGAACCAAAATAAAAGAAGACAACCCCAAATGTTAGATCCCCGATCGTCCCAACTGGACACCACTACTGATCATCCAGAAAAGACACATAAAAACGACCAAGATCTTCGTCGAACTCCCACTTGAGCTCGGTTGCGTCACCTGCACTGGTATCATCGGCACCTACAACTGTTTGGGAGTATCCGTGAGTCATGAGGACTCAACACTCTCACGCCTGTGAGATCAAGACTATTTAAGCTTATGGGTAGGATAAGGTAATGAGGTGGAGCTCCAGCAAGCTCTAAGAAAATATGGTGGCTAACATACGCAAATAAGAGTAAGATGAGAAGCTACGCAACGGTCGTGAAGCTAGAAGTGATCAAGAAGTGATCCTGAAACTACTTACGTTCAATCATAACCCAAAAACCGTGTTCACTTCCCGGACTCCGCTGAAAAGAGACCATCACGGCTACGCACGCGGTTGATTCATTTTAATTAAGTCAAGTGTCAAGTTCTCTACAACCGGATATTAACAAATTCCCATCTGCCACATAACCACGGGCACGGCTCTTGAAAGTTTATACCCTGCAGGGGTGTCCCAACTTAGCCCATCACAAGCTCACGATCTGTGGAAACAATGCTCCATCGCGGGACACCCGATCAGACTCGGAATCTTGGTGCACAAGACATTTCGACAATGGTAAAACTAAACTAGCAAGAACGCCTGAATGTGCCGACAAATCCCGATAGGAGCTGCACATATCTCATTCTCAGGGCACACCGGATAGGTCAGGCTATGAGTAAAACCAGCCCTCAAGTTTCCCCGAGGTGGCCCCGCAGGCTGCCCGTTTTGGACCAACACTCAGAGGAGCACTGGCCTGGGGGGGTTAAAATAACGATGGCCCTCGGGTTTGCAACCCCAAGGGAAAGTTATAGGTTGTTAGGCAAATGTAAAACCAAGGTTGGGCCTTGCTGGAGGAGTTTTATTCAAAGCAAACTGTCAAGATGGTCCCATACCCCTCATCGTGTTAGGGACGCAAAATCAAGGAACATAACACCAGTATGACGGAAATTAGGGCGGCAATAGTGGGACAAAACACCAGGCATAAGGTCGAGCCTTCCACCCTTTACCAAGTATATAGATGCATTAATTAAACAATAGATATAGTGATACCCCAACATATCCATGTTCCAACAGGGAACAACCTGCACAGCACCTACAACTAGCAATGCTATAAGAGGGGCTGAGCAAAAGCAGTAACTTAGCCAAACAATGGTTTGCTAGGGTGGGTGGGTTAGAGGCTTGACATGGTAATATGGGAGGCATGATAAACAAGTGGTAGGTATCGCGACATAGCAATAGAACGAAAAACTAGCAAGCAAAGATAGAAGTGATATCGAGGATATGGTCATCTTGCCTGAAATCCCGCAAGGAGAAGATCGAATCCATGAAGAAGACAAAAGGATGTAGACGAACGAATCCTCACAACTCCGGAATGAAACTGAAGCTAACGAGAGGAGCAAAACGGAAAGAAACAAGCAACATGGTAAACACACAAGCATAAACATGGCATGATGCACAACCAAGGATGATGCATGTCCAGTTTAAATATGCATCGCATGGCAAAGTGCACAAACAAAACTACAAATTAAGTGGAGCTCAATATGCAATGAGATGCATATTGACAAAACACCACATTCGATTATTTAGTTCACTCTCGTTTAGGTGCTCAACAAAATTAAATGTTGGTTAACATGGCAAGAGGTGAGGCATATGAAAACTACCTATCTAGGCAAGTTTAAATGAGGCCGGAACAACAAACAACAATTTCGTAAAATCCCCACATGAAATTTAGCAATTTAAAGTAAACAACAATTTTAAAAAATTTAAATGTTGTTATCATGATGTAGATGACATATACAAGTTTTATGCAATTTTAAGAAAATGTTGACATGAGCATGTTATGAAGCATTTTGTCACCATGGCGGAAAGAAAGGGTGCCACGGCAACGAATCCGAAAATGATGCCACGACAACATATTGGTCCCTGTAGCTCATGGAGATACCGGTACAAAAGGAAATGTGATGGGAGCGTGTCATGCAAGGATGGTGGGGTGCTCCTGGATACCGGGTGTCCCATGGGTCGACGGCGGTGTCAAACGAGGGAACAACTAACGTTCACGGGCGAATACAACATCTAAACATACATCTCATACATCACACATGCATTCGTTCACGGGCGTCGTCTCAGGGTTATACCTTCGAAGCGTGCATTTTCACGGCGGAACGAGTTCGTCGAGGGAAGTAGAGGAAGTAGTCGTTCTCACGACGGTAGTAGAAGTAGTGGTACTATCGGTTTGACGGTAGTGGTACACGTTTATTTTGGAGAGGTACTTGAAGAATCCAACGCCTTCGGGGTGACGGTAGTGGTATACGAGTCTTTCGGCCATGGTAGTCGTACACACGTTCGGAGAGGAACTCGGCGTTTCGGTGCGGTGTAGGGGTACATGTCGATGGTCGTCGTGGTACTTGGCGTTTCGGTTAGTTCTCGTTCGAGCATCCGTGTGGTCTTGTCGGTGGTGTACTTGGCGATATCCGAGGCGGCCTTGATGCATCCGTGCGTAGAGGTACTTGGCCGTTTCGTGTAGTCGGCCTTGCCGGTCTCGGTAACGTAGTTGTATAAGAGCGTCGTCAAACTTGTCGAATCCATACTCTTGAAGGGCCGCCGTGGTACTTGGCGCTTGCGATGTGGTGTTTGGCGAAAACAGGGGATGCTTGACGAAATCTTCAACGATCGAACTTGGCGCTACTCCCTGATCGTTAGTCATCAGGCTTGGCGTCAACGGCAGCAGCACGGGGAGGTGCACAGGGACATCGGAGGGCAGGGGACGGCGGCTACCGGGGCTGTTGCAGGGACTTGGGCAGGAGGTGAAGAAGACGCAACAACGCGATCTCCGGCGAGAAGGCGAGGTAGAGGAGGGCAGGAACGGTCGGACGACGCAGTACCGAAGCTCCAGCAAGCTGGACACCGACGAGGCAGGGGCGGACGGGGCTTGCGGGGAAGCTGGAGGGCGTCGGAGTCCTTTGCTCAAGCACAAGGGGACGATGGCGGCTTGAGGCGTTGACGCGGGCAGAGCTCGGAGAGGCCACGACGATGGTAGTTGTAGATGTCGAAGCAGGGGAGGTAGGCCGGCAGGCTGCAGTGCCCGGCGGCCCTGGCGACGCGGCGGGGTGGCGAGCTCGACCCTCGCGTCCATGGCGGCAAGGAGGAAGGCCATGGAGGAGGCGTAGGGGCGGGGTAGAGCAGAGGGAGGCGACGGGCGTGGGGATGGTATGGGCGCGCGGCTGCGCAGGCTCCAGGTGGAGGAGGAGAAGGGGCGCGCCGGGGGAAGGCTTGGTCGTCGCCGGCGGCGCTGGGGGACGGGCGCGGGGGCTCCTCCCCTGGCTCGAGGTGGAAGAGAGGAGGAGTGGGGATCGAGAGGAGGCGGCAGCAGAGGGAGAGATCGACAGGAGGGGGGGTCGGGCTAGATTTAGGCAGGGGATCGAGAGGAGGCGGGCTGACCTCGCTGGGCCTAGTGGCCGGCTCGGTTGTGGGCTAGGCCGAGCTGCAGCAGCTGGGGGTCCAAAATGGCTGGCTCTCTCCTCTCTCTCTAATTTTCCTTTAACAGAAAAAGAATTAGAGAGAAGAAATGAAAGAGAGGGTTAGGGAAAGTATTTGGGCATGATGTTAATTTTCCCGGACTCGCACAAATGCGCTGGTTCCAAGAAAAATAGAAGAGAGGCATGATTGAAAGATGTAAATTCAAACTCATTTGAATTTCATTCAAATGGGTTTGAACTAGGACTTCGTTTTTGAAGTGTCCAAAAATGTTGAAATTTTTGGAGGAACCTCGGTAAATGGGAAGAGAATTGTGGGCAAGGTTTTGAAGCCAAACTTGAAGTAGAAAAGACATGGGGAATATTTGCAAATGTGTTTATGGGTGATTCCGAAAAAATGGAATATTTGATAATAGCTCCCTAATATTGGGAGATTTTATATGTTATAAAGAGAAAACACCATGTGCATTTCCCTCAATTTAAATGGATTGAAGATCCATGCAATTTATTTGGTTGAGTTTTAAAAATTAAATGACATGCTGGCATGATGACATGATGCAATGCAAAAATAAATAGAGCAAGCACAAATGAAACACACGGAGGTCACGAAAAAAATATGGAAGTCTCCTGGGGTGTCAGTCTTGGGGCGTCACAATTTCCCTTGAGGTAAATAAGTTGGGAGGCGAAATCATAAGCCCCTATCTTTCTATGTGTCTGATTGAGACTTTTGGCTCTATGAATATGCTTTGAGTGTCAGGAATCATAGAAGACTATATGATGGTTGAGTATGTGAACTTGCTAAATAAAGCTCAGACATGGACTCTTTCTAAAAATATAATGGATTGTGATTGTTTCAATGACCAAGAGCACGGTTTGTTAGTTTCCAATAAAGTTTATGTTCCATACTTTAGATTGTGAATGAAATGTTACTCTAGCATGAGAAGTTTTATGATGATATTGTTGTTATGATAATGACCATGATGCTTTCATGTCTATATTTTATTTTTATCAACACCTCTCTCTCTCTAAACATGTGGTCATGATTATCGATTTCGGCTTTCGCTTGAGGACAAGCGAGGTCTAAACTTGGGGGAGTTGATACGTCCATTTGCATCATGTTTTTATGTTTACATTTATTGCCTTATGGACAATTATTTCACTTTATGATATAATTCTTATGCCTTTTCTCTTTTATTTTGCAAGTTTCACATAAGGAGGGAGATTGACGGCAGCTGGAATTCTTGACTGGAAAGGGCTATATCGGAAGCATTTTTTTGAACATCTCCAAATGAGCTGAAAATTAACATAGAATTATTTTGGAATATAATAAACTATTGGCAAAAGAAATACCAGAGGGGGACCCACCAGGCAGCAACAAGCTTGGGGGCGCTCCCCAATCCCCTGGGTGCCCCCCTGAGCTTGTGGCGCCCCTGGCAGGTCTCCTGTTGGGGAACGCGGTATTTCAAAAAAATCCTATGATCACGCAAGATCTATCTAGGAGATGCATAGCAATGAGAGGGGAGAGTGTGTCTACGTACCCTCGTAAACCGAAAGCGGAAGCGTTTAGTAACGCGGTTGATGTAGTCGAACGTCTTCGCGATCCAACTGATCCAAGTACCGAACGCATGGCACCTCTGCGATCAGCACACGATCAGCTCGATGACGTCCCTCGAACTATTGATCCAGTTGAGGTCGAGGGAGAGTTCTGTCAGCACGATGGCATGGTGACGATGATGATGAAGTTACCGATGCAGGGCTTCGCCTAAGCACTACAACGATATGACCGAGGTGTGTAACTGCGGAGGGGGCACCGCACACGGCTAAAAGATCAACTTGTGTGTATTTGGGGTGCCCCCTTCTCCCCTATATAAAGGAGGGAGGAGGAGGAGAACGGCCTAGGAGGGGCGCGCCTATAGGAGGAGTCCAACTAGGATTCCCAATCCTAGTTGGAGTCCCCTTTCTTTTCCAAGCGGTGGAGAGAGGGAAGGAGGAGGAGAGGGAGAAGGAAAGAGGGGGGCGCCGCCCCCTCCTAGTCCAATTCGGACCACCCCATGGGGGGCGTGTTGCCTCCCCTCGTGGCCCTTCTCTCCTTTCCACTAAAGCCCAATAAGGCCCAATACTTCCCCCGGTGAATTCTTGTAACTCCCCGGTTCTCCGAAAGATACCCGAATCACTCGGAACCTTTCCGATGTACGAATATAGCCTTCCAATATATGAATCTTTACCTCTCGACCATTTCGAGACTCCTCGTCAGGTCCGTGATCTCACCCGGGACTCCGAACAAACTTCGGTCCTCAAATCACATAACTCATAATACAAATCGTCATCGAACGTTAAGCGTGCGGACCCTACGGGTTCGAGAACTATGTAGACATAACCGAGACACATCTCCAGTCAATAACCAATAGCGGAAACTGGATGCTCATATTGGCTCCTACATATTCTATGAAGATCTTTATCGGTCAGACCGCATAACAACATACGTTGTTCCCTTTGTCATCGGTATGTTACTTGCCCGAGATTCGATCGTTGGTATCATCATACCTAGTTCGATCTCGTTACCGTCAAGTCTATTTACTCATTCCGTAATGCATCATCCTGTGACTAACTCATTAGTCACATTGCTTGCAAGGCTCATAGTGATGTGCATTACCGAGAGGGCCCAGAGATACATCTCCAATACACAGAGTGACAAATCCTAATCTCGATCTATGCCAACTCAACAAACAGCATCTGAGAAACCTGTAGAGCATCTTTATAATCACCAAGTTACGTTGTGACGTTTGATAGCACACAAGGTGTTCCTCCGGTATTCGGGTGTTGCATAATCTCATAGTCAGAGGAACATGTATAAGTCATGATGAAAGCAATAGCAATAAAACTAAACGATCATTATGCTAAGCTAACGGATGGGTCTTGTCCATCACATCATTCTCTAATGATGTGATCCCGTTCATCAAATGACAACACATGTCTATGGTTAGTAAACTTAACCATCTTTTATTAACGAGCTAGTCAAGTAGAGGAATACTAGGGACACTCAGTTTTGTCTATGTATTCACACATGTACTAAGTTTTCGGTTAATACAATTCTAGCATGAATAATAAACATCTATCATGATATAAGGAAATGTAAATAACAACTTTATTATTGCCTCTAGGGCATATTTCCTTCAGTCTCCCACTTGCACTAGAGTCAATAATCTAGTTCACATCGTCATGTGATTTCACACCAATAGTTCACATCTTTATGTGATTAGTTCACATCTTCATGTGACTAATACCCAAAGGGTTTACTAGAGTCAATAATCTAGTTCACGTCGCTATGTGATTAACATCCAAAGAGTGATCATGTTTTGCTTGTAAGAGAAGTTTAGTCTACGGGTCTGCAACATTCAGATCCATATGTATTTTAAAATTTTCTATGTCTACAATACTCTGCACAGAGCTACTCTAGCTAATAGCTCCCACTTTCAATATGTATCTAGATCGAGACTTAGAGTCATCTAGATCGGTGTCAAAAGCTTGCATCGACGTAACTCTTGACGATGAACTCTTTTATTACCTCCATAACCGAGAAATATTTCCTTAGTCCTCTAAGGATAATTTTGACCGCTATCCAGTGATCTACTCCTAAATCACTATTGTACTCCCTTGCCAAAATCATGGTGAGGTACACAATATGTTTGGTACACAACATAACATACTTTATAGAACCTATGACTAAGGCATAGGGAATGACTTTCATTCTCTTTCTATTTTCTGTTGTGGTCGGGTTTTGAGTCTTACTCAACTTCACACCTTGCATCACAAGCAAGAAATCCTTCTTTGACTGATCCATTTTGAAATACTTCAAAATCTTATCAAGGTATGTACTCATTGAAAAAATCTTATCAAGCATCTTCATCTATCTCTATAGATCTTGATGCTCAATGTGTAAGAAGATTCATTGAGGTCTTTCTTTGAAAACCTCCTTCCAAACACTCCTTTATGCTTTCCAAAAAATTCTACATCATTTCCAATCAACAATATGTCATTCACATATACTTATCAGAAAGGCTGTAGTGATCCCACTCACTTTCTTTTAAATATAGGCTTCTCCAAAAGTATGTATAAAACCATATGATTTGATCACACTATCAGAGCATATTCCAACTCCGAGAGGCTTGCACCAGTCTATAAATGGATCGCTGGAGGTTTCTCACTTTGTTAGCACCTTTAGGATCGACAAAACCTTCTGGTTGCATCATATACAACTCTTCTTTAATAAATCCATTAAGGAATATAGTTTTGATATCCATTTGCCAGATTTCATAAAATGCGGCAATTGCTAACATGATTCAGACAGACTTTTAAGCACTGATATGAGTGAGAAAATCTCATCGTAGTCAACACTTTGAACTTCGAGCTTTGTAGATTGTAACACTACTATCAGTGTTCGTCTTCCTCTTGAAGATCCATTTATTCTCAATGGCTCGCTGATCATCGGGCAAGTAAATCAAAGTCCATACTTTGTTCTCATACACGGATCCCATCTCATCATGGCCTCGAGCCATTTAGTGGAATCTGGGCTCATCATCGCTTCCTCATAGTTCGTAGGTTCGTCATGGTTAAGTAACATGACCTCCAGAACAGGATTTCTATACCACTCTGGTGCGGATCATCCTCTGGTTGACCTACAAGATTCGGTAGTAACTTGATCTGAAGTTTCATGATCATCATCATTAGCTTCCTCACTAATTGGTGTAGAAATCACTGGAACTGATTTCTGTGATGACCTACTTCCCAATTCGGGAGAAGGTACAGTTACCTCATCAAGTTCTACTTTCCTCCCACTCACTTCTTTCGAAAGAAACTCTTTTTCTAGAAGGATCCATTCTTACCAACGAATATTTTGCCTTTGGATCTATGATAGAAGGTGTACCCAACAGTTTCTTTTGGGTATCCTATGAAGACACACTTCTCCGATTTGGGTTTGAGCTTATCAGGCTGAATTTTTTTTCCACATAAGCATCGCAACCCCAAACTTTAAGAAACGACAGCTTAGGTTTCTTGCTAAACCACAGTTCATACGGTGTCATCTCAACGGATTTTTAGACGGTGCCCTATTTAACGTGAATGCAGCTGTCTCTAATGCATAACCCCAAAACGATAGTGGTAAACCGGTAAGAGATGTTATAGATCGCACCATATCCAATAAATTATGGTTACGACATTCGGACACACCATTATGCTATGGTGTTCCTGGTGGCGTGAGTTTTGAAAGTTATTCCACATTGTTTTATATGAAGGCCAAACTCGTAACTCAAATATTCGCCTCCGCAATCGAATCGTAGAAACTTTATTTTCTTGTTACGATGATTCTCCACTTCATTCTGAAATTCCTTGAACTTTTCAAATGTTTCAGACTTGTGTTTTGATACATCTCCAACGTATCTATAATTTTTGATTGCTCCATGCTATTATATTATCTATTTTGGATGTTAATGGGCTTTATTTTACACTTTTATATCATTTTTGGGACTAACCTACTAACCGGAGGCCCAGCCCAAATTGATGTTCTTTTGCCTATTTTAGAGTTTCGCTGAAAAGGAATATCAAACGGAGTCCAAACGGAATGAAACCTTCGGGAACGTGATTTTCTCAACGAATGTGATCCAGGAGACTTG
This sequence comes from Triticum urartu, assembly GCF_003073215.2. Taxonomy (NCBI): domain Eukaryota; kingdom Viridiplantae; phylum Streptophyta; class Magnoliopsida; order Poales; family Poaceae; genus Triticum; species Triticum urartu. The sequence continues at coordinate 467,621,119 of NC_053027.1, forward strand.
GAGTGGGCGTCAAGAAACAACCGAGGAGGCCACGAGGCAGGGTGCGCCCTCCACCCTCGTGGGCCCCTCGTTGCTCCACCGACGTACTTCTTCCTCCTATATATATCCACGTACCCCCCAAACATCCAGGAGCACCACGAAAACCTAATTCCACCGCCGCAACCTACTGTACCCGAGAGATCCCATCTTGGGGCCTTTTCCGGAGCTCCGCCGGAGGGGGCATTGATCACGGAGGGCCTCTACATCAACTCCATGGCCTCTCCGGTGATGAGTGAGTAGTTTACTTCAGACCTTCGGGTCCATAGTTATTAGCTAGATGGCCTCTTCACTCTCTTTGGATCTCAATACAAAGTTATCCTCGATCTTCTTGGAGATCTATTCGATGTAATCTTCTTTTGCGGTGTTTTTGTCGAGATCCGATGAATTGTGGGTTTATGATCAAGTTTATCTATGAACAATATTTGAATCTCCTCTGAATTCTTTTATGTATGATTGGTTTATGTTTGCAAGTCTCTTCGAATTATCAGTTTGGTTTGGCCTACTAGATTAATCTTTCTTGCAATGGGAGAAGTGCTTAGCTTTGGGTTCAATCTTGCGGTGCTCGGTCCCAGTGACAGTAAGGGAAACGACATGTATTGTATTGTTGCCATCGAGGATAAAAAGATGGGGTTTATATCATATTGCATGAGTTTATCCCTCTACATCATGTCATCTTACTTAAAGCATTACTCTGTTTTTGTGAACTTAATACTCTAGATGCATGCTGGATAGCGGTCGATGTGTGGAGTAATAGTAGTAGATGCAGAATTGTTTCGGTCTACTTGTCACGGACGTGATGCCTATATACATGATCATACCTAGATATTCTCATAACTATGCTCAATTCTATCAATTGCTCGACAGTAATTCATTTACCCACCGTAATACTTATGCTCTTGAGTGAAACCACTAGTGAAACCTATGGCCCCCGGGTCTATCTTCCAACACTTAGCTATTTCTATTGCCGTTTATTTTACTTTGCATTTTTTTCTCTTTATCATAAAAATACCAAAAATATTATCTTATCACATCTATCATATCCCACTCTCGTAAGTGACCGTGAAGGGATTGACAACCCCTTTATCGTGTTGGTTGAGAGGTTCTTATTTGTTTGTGTAGGTGCGTGGGACTCGAGTGTGATCTCCTACTGGATTGACACCTTGGTTCTCAAAAACTGAGGGAAATACTTACGCTACTTTACTGCATTACCCTTTCCTCTTCAAGGGAAAACCAACGCAGTGCTCAAGAGGTAGCATGTCATTAAGTACATATACTCATATATGCTCAAATCATCTGTGAAGGTCAAAAAATAACGATACCCACCGCGAGCCTTAACACTCTTTGGATCGCATACATCAGTATGTATTATTTCCAATAAGTCACTGGCTCGCTCCATTGTTCTAGAGAACGGAGTCTTAGTCATTTTGCCCATGAGGCATGGTTCGCAAGCATCAAATGATTCATAATCTAGTGATTCCAAAAGTCCATCCGCATGGAATTTCTTCATGCACTTTACACCAATATGACCTAAACGGCAGTGCCACAAGAATGTTGCACTATCATTATCAACTTTGCATCTTTTGGGGTCAATATTATGTGTATCACTACAATCGAGATTCAATAAACCATTTATTAAGTGTATGACCATAGAAGGTTTTATTCATGTAAACAGAACAACAATTATTCTTTGACTTAAATGAATAACCGTATTGCAATAAACATGATCCAATCATATTCATGCTCAACGCAAACACCAAATAACATTTATTTTAGGTTCAACACTAATCTCGTAGGTGAAAGGAGTGTGCGATGGTGATCTTATCAACCTTGGATTATTTCCAACACACATCGTCACCTTGTCCTTAACTAGTCTATATTCATTTTACAACTCCTGTTTTGAGTTACTAATCATAGCAACTGAACCAGTATCAAATACCTAGGGGTTACTATGAACACTAGTAAAGTACACATCAATAACATGTATCATATATACTTTTGTTCACTTTGCCATCCTTCTTATCCGCCAAGTATTTGGGGCAGTTCCGCTTCCTAGTGACCATTTCCTTTGCAGTAGAAGCACTCAGTTTCAGGCTTGGGTCTAGCTTTGGGCTTATTTATGGGAGTGGCAACTTGCTTTCCACTCTTCTTGAAGTTCCCTTTATTTCCCTTGCCCTTTTACTTGAAACTAGTGGTCTTGTCAACCATCAACATTTGATGCTTTTATTGATTTCTTCCTTCGTTGATTTCAGCATCACGAAGAGCTCGGGAATCATTTTCGTCATCCCTTGCATATTATAGTTCATCACAAAGTTCCAGTAACTTGGTGATAGTGACTAGAGAATTATGTTAATCATTATCTTATCTGGAAGATTAACTCCCACTTGATTTAAGCGATTGTAGTACTCAGACATTCTGAGCACATGCTCACTGGTTGAGCTATTCTCCTCCATTTTGTAGGCAAAGTACTTGTCAGAGGTCTCACACCTCTCGACTCGGGCATGAGTCTGAAATACCAATTTCAGCTCTTGGAACATCTTATATGCTCCATGGCGTTTAAAACGTTTTTGAAGTCCCGGTTCTAAGCCGTAAAGCATGGTGCACTAAACTATCAAGTAGTCATCATACCGAGCTTGCCAAACGTTCATAATGTCTGCATCTGCTCCTACAATAGGTCTGTCACCTAGCGGTGCATCAAGGACATAATTCTTCTATGCAGCAATGAGGATAATCCTCAGATCACGGAGCTAGTCCGCATCATTGCTACTAACATATTTCAACATAGTTTTCTCTAGGAACATATCATAAATTAAACGAGGAAGCTATACGCGAGCAATTGATCTACAACATAGATATGCAAATACTATCAGGACTAAGTTCATGATAATTTTGAATTCAATTAATCATATTACTTTAGAACTCCCACTTAGATAGACAACCCTCTAATCATCTAAGTGATCACGTGATCCATATCAACTAAACCATGTCCGATCATCACGTGAGATGGAGTAGTTTTCAATGGTGAACATCACTATGTTGATCATATCTACTATATGATCCACGTTCGACCTTTCGGTCTCAGTGTTCCGAGGCCATATCTGCATATGCTAGGCTCGTCGAGTTTAACCCGAGTATTCTGCATGTGCAAAACTCGCTTGCACCCGTTGTATGTGAACGTAGAGCTTATCACACCCGATCATCACGTGGTGTCTCAGCACGAAGAACTATCGCAACGGTGCATACTCAGGGAGAACACTTATACCTTGAAATTTTAGTAAGGGATCATCTCATAATGCTACCGTCGTACTAAGCAAAATAAGATGCATAAAAGATAAACATCACATGCAATCAAAAATATGTCACATGATATGGCCATTATCATCTTGTGCCTTTGATCTCCATCTCCAAAGTACCGTCATGATCTCCATCGTCACCGGCATGACACCATGATCTGCATCATCTTGATCTCTATCAACGTGTCATCACATGGTCGTCTCGCCAACTATTGCTTTTGCAACTATTTCTATCGCATAGCGATAAAGTAAAGCAATTGTATGGCGCTTGCATCTTATGCAATAAAGAGACAACCATAAGGCTCCTGCCAGTTGCCGATAACTTTAACAAAACATGATCATCTCATACAACAATTTATATATAACGTCTTGACCATATCACATCACAACATGCCCTGCAAAAACAAGTTAGACGTCCCCCTCTACTTTGTTGTTGCAAGTTTTACGTGGTTGCTATGGGCTTAGCAAGAACCGTTCTTACCTACGCATCAAAAACCACAACGATTTTTCGTCAAGTGTGTTTTTTTAACCTTCAACAAGGACCGGGCGTAGTCACACTCGATTCAACTAAAGTTGGAAAAACAGACACCCACTAGCCACCTGTGTGCGAAGCACGTCGGTAGAACCATTCTCATGAAAGCGGTCATGTAATGTCGGTCTGGGCCGCTTCATCCAACAATACTGTCGAATCAAAGTATGACATGCTGGTAAGCAGTATAACTATTATCTCCCACAACTCTTTGTGTTCTTCTCGTGCATATAACATCTACGCATAGACCTGGCTCGTATGCCACTGTTGGGGAACGCAGTGTTTCAAAAAAATTCCTACGATCACGCAAGATCTATCTAGGAGATGCATAGCAACGAGAGGGGAGAGTGTGTCTACGTACCCTCATAGACCGAAAGCAGAAGCGTTTAGTAACGCGGTTGATGTAGTCGAACGTCTTCGCAATCCAACCGATCCAAGTACCGAATGCACGGCACCTCCGCGTTCAGCACACGTTCAGCTTGATGACGTCCCTCGAACTCTTGATCCAGTTGAGGCCGAGGGAGAGTTACGTCAGCACGACGGTGTGGTGACGGTGATGATGAAGTTACCGACGCAGGGCTTCGCCTAAGCACTACAACGATATGACCGAGGTATGTAACTATGGAGGGGGCATCGCACACGGCTAAAAGATCAACTTGTGTCTCTTTGGAGTGCCCCTTCCCCCATATATAAAGGAGGGAGGAGGAGGAGGCCAGCCTAGGAGGGGCGCGCCTATAGGGGGAGTCCAACTAGGATTCCCAATCCTGGTTGGAGTCCCCTTCCTTTTCCAAGAGGTGGAGAGAGGGAAGGAGGAGGAGAGGGAGAAGGAAAGAGGGGGGCGCTGCCCCCTCCTAGTCCAATTAGGACCAGCCCATGGGGGGCGCGCTGCCTCCCCTTGTGGCCCTTCTCTCCTTTCCACTAAAGCCCAATAAGGCCCAATACTTCCCCCGGTGAATTCCCGTAACTCCCCGGTTCTCCGAAAAATACCCGAATCACTCGGAACCTTTTCGATGTCCGAATATAGCCTTCCAATATATGAATCATTACCTCTCGAACATTTTGAGACTCCTCGTCATGTTCTTGATCTCATCCGGGACTCTGAACAAACTTCGGTCATTAAATCAAATAACTCATAATACAAATCTTCATCGAACGTTAAGCGTGCAGACCCTACGGGTTCGAGAACTATGTAGACATGACCGAGACACATCTCCGGTCAATAACCAATAGTGGAACCTGGATGCTCATATTGGCATCTACATATTCTACGAAGATCTTTATCAGTCAAACCGCATAACAACATACGTTGTTCCCTTTGTCATCGGTATGTTACTTGCCCAAGATTCGCTCGTCGGTATCATCATACCTGTTGAATCTCGTTACCGGCAAGTCTCTTTACTCGTTCCGTAATGCATTATCCCATAACTAACTTATTAGTCACATTGCTTGCAAGGCTCATAGTGATGTGCATTACCGAGAGGGCCCAGAGATACCTCTCCGATACACGAAGTGACAAATCCTAATATCGATCTATGCCAACTCAACAAACACCATCAGAGACACCTGTAGAGCATCTTTATAATCACCAAGTTACGTTGTGACATTTGATACCACACAAGGTGTTCCTCCGGTATTCGGGAGTTGCATAATCTCATAGTCAGAGGAACATGTATAAGTCATGATGAAAGCAATAGCTGTAAAACTAAATGATCATTATGCTAAGCTAACAAATGGGTCTTGTCCATCACATCATTCTCTAATGATGTGATCCTGTTCATCAAATGACAACACATGTCTATGGTTAGGAAACTTAACCATCTTTGATTAACGAGCTAGTCAAGTAGAGGCATACTAGGGACACTTAGTTTTGTCTATGTATTCACACATGTACTAAGTTTCCGGTTAATACAATTCTAGGATGAATAATAAACATTTATCATGATATAAGGAAATATAAATAACAACTTTATTATTGCCTCTAGGGCATATTTCCTTCACCTCCGGGGGCCATCTTCTCCTATATGGTGTCATTTTAGCTAGAAAAAATCAGAAGGGAGGTTTTCGGGATGAAGCGCCGCCTTCTCAAGGTGGAACCTGGGCAGGAACACTTTTGCTCTCTGGCGGAGAGATTACGCCGGTGAAACATCCCTTCAGGGCGGGGAAATCGAAGCCATCGTCATCGCAAATGATCCTCTCATCATGGGAGGACCAATCTTCACCAACATCTTCACCAGTACCATCTCATCTCAAACCCTAGTTCATCTCTTGTATTCAATCTTTGTCTCAAAACCTCAGATTGGTATGTGTGGGTTGCTAGTAGTGTTGATTACATCTTGTAGTTGATGCTTGTTAGTTTATTTGGTGGAAGATCATATGTTCAGATCCATTATGCTATTCAATACCCCTCTGATCTTGAACATTAATATGTTTTGTGAGTAGTTACGCTTGTTCTTGAGGACATGGGAGAAGTCTTGCCATAAGTAATCATGTGAATTTGGTATTCGTTTGGTATTTTGATGATATTATGTTGTTGTTTCCCTTAGTGGTGTTATGTGAACGTCGACTACATGACACTTCACCATCTTTGGGCCTAAGAGAAAGCATTGTGGAGTATTTATTAGATGATGGTTTGCTAGGGTGACACAAACTTAAACCCTAGTTTATGCGCTATTCCGTAAGGGGTTGATTTGGATCCATATGTTTCATGCTATGGTTAGATTTATCTTAATTCTTCTTTCGTAGTTGCGGATGCTTGCGAGAGGGGTAATCATAAGTGGGAGGCTTGTTCAAGTAAGAAAAGCACCCAAGCACCGGTTCACTCACATATCAAATAGTAACGAACGCGAATCAAACAAACATGATGTAACATCCCAAAATTCTAAATTTTGGAATGTTATAATAAATAGATAGAGTGATTGATTGTTTGATTGTTGCGTGATTGATTGAGTGAAATTCGAAACTTTTTGAAAGCTAAATGAGAGGGAATAAAAGGACTTTCCCAAACTTTCACCTTTTGCATTTTGATCTCCGTGAATTCAAATTCTTTTCATCATAAAACCCTGGAGAGAAGATGACATGACTTCTTCCATTTAAATAAATGAAAAGGGTTTTTGAAATATTTGAATTCCATTTGGAAATATTTCCAATTCTGAAACTTTAAGCGACTCAATGATTTTCATGAGAGAAGATAAAATGACTTCTTCAAAACATATGAAATATGAGTTGGGAGTTTCAAATAAACTCAAATTTAAAATCCATTTGAAATTATTTTTCAATTTGGCTTATTTGAGTTTTATTCAAATTATTTTTCTCCAAAAATAAAATATATGGAAAATAGGGTAACATGATTCCCTACATTAGAAAATTGGAGAAAAATTAATTTGAAATCATTTTGGTATTTTTAAATGATTTTTGTTGGATTTTAATAGACCAGTAGCACTCTTTGCTTTATCTGAATTTGTATGAATTTTATTTGACTCTAGAAAAATGTTTAGCTTGTAGGAAATCTTTTTCTGAAAATTTTGGTATATTATATGCCTTAGGTTCTATTTTATTTTAGTTTGCTTTATTTTATTTTCTGTTGGTTTTTTTTAAAAAATATCTTTTCGTCGACTAGGCCGGCCCAGCTCCTGCCAGGCCCAGGCCCAGCGCGCCACCGCCTTCGTCCCCGACTCCAGCATCGGCACGCCGCCGCTGCCACCGCCGTGTCCTTCACAGACACCGCCTCCCGCCGCGGCCACCTTTCCCCTTCCCCACGCCATCGCCTCCCCCTCCGCCTTTAAAAGGCGAGGACCCTGGCCCTCTCTCTCTCCTCGCATCTCGCGCCGCCGCCGCCGTTGCGCCGCATCCCGCCACCGCCGACGAGATCCACCGCCGCTGCCCCGCTCTGTCCCGTCACCGTTGACCACCGCCGACGCTGCCATCCTCCTCGCCTCACCGCGCCGCCCCTCCCCAACCCCTTCGCCGCCCTCCTAGACGACCGGAGCAAACCGCCCCGACCGGACCCGAGCCGCCGCCGCCGTCCTGTCTCGCCGGAAACTGCCGCCGTTGGTTTTTGTCAAAAAACTACCCGAACTGGTAATAAACCGCCCTTGGTTCAGTTTTATTCTTTTAGGGTTTCTTCGGTTTTCTTTTTAGCCGGGTTTCCTTTTTAGTTAGATTTATTTAATGGACGCTCACAGGTTTAGCCTCTGTAGTGAATGGTTTTCGTCGTGTATGCTTTTGTAGCGAACGTTCGTTTGATAGGATTTTCCTTTTTTTTAGTTTTCCTCCAGGGACCCATTTGTGAATAGTTTCTTCACCGATTAGTCCCTATACTTCAAACAACCACATCTTTTTACCCGTTTATCCAAATTCAACGAAACCAACGCTCACGTCTTCATTATGATCCCCTCTATCCAGTAAAATAACTCCAACATGTTTTTGAAAGTTTAAAATTTTAATTATACCAGATTTGAATTCAAACTTCGTTTGGTCGTAACTTGAGTTTCGTAGCTCCGTTTGAGTTGATTCTTTTTGCAAATCGAAGCTCTTGACCTAAACTTTCTGATAAGGCCAAATTCACATAATTTTGGTACTGTTAGAAATTGTTTTATGTTGCAAGAGTTATTTGGTTGGTTTTGATGCTTTCCGAATTGTTTTCTTCGATCTTCCCGGCCTTTTGAGTGATTGCTTATGTGTGGTTACTATTGTTTGCTTACGATAGATTGACCGGAGTGTGACGAGTAGAACTATCAAGAGTTATGAGTGTGAATCATCTTCATCAACATTGCAGGCAAGTTCACACTTTGATCATATTCCTTTCATACCCAGTTTTTATGCATTAGTTCCAATCCTCAAACATTGCATGATTAGGATCTAATTAAATTGTGGGTTGGGAAGTAGATGAGGTAGTACCTATTACCTGTTTTATTATCAAACCCTTGGGAGTTACTTCTATGTTTGCATATATTGCCATGCTATGCTCGTAGACGTGGATTGGGTTTGAGAGTATTCATGACAGATGTGAGATTGTTAATTAATGGTTTGCTTAAGGTGGAAACTTTAACACACATCTGGGTGGATTGAGGCACCTGGGTACTCCAGCGATTGCCTGTTTAGGCACCTGGGTATTCCAGCGATTGCCTATTTTTTTTATGGACCGCCACCCAGGCTCAAAGGGATCATGAGATTATTCATACTAGAAACTTCCGTGTGCAGCCACAAGCTATCATGTGCTCTAGCATAGTTGATTAAGTCGTGTGAACTCTTACAGTGGTAGACTAGCAGATGTAGGGGTAGCAGGTGGTACGGTCTACCCATCGTAAGGTGCAAACGCTTCTGAAAGACTATGTCTCGGTCATCCGTTTCTCAAACACCATGTAGTGCGGGAAATCCAACAGAGAAGATCGAGTCTTGTGGGGAAAAGTGCGCAAACCTCTGCAGAGTGTATAAACTAATCATGATTAGCCGTGTCCCCGGTTATGGACGTCTTGAGTATCTAGTACTTGGATTGTCATGTGAATCTCATCATGTGACTTTAATTAATTTTGTTGGGTTTCAATGATGATACTTAATAGGGATTGAGAGGGTGTCTACACTCTCAATGTTTAACAACCACCATGATAGTTAAATAAAATTTATTCCTTTGCAGTAGGGAAAAATTGGCTTTTCGCAAAACCTTATAACCATAGAGCTTTTCCACCAGCCATATATGCATGTAGTGATAGCCATTGTTCATCATTTCTCTATGGTGTGAATTTGCCAGTACATTCAATGTACTGACGCTTTGTGGCTGCAACGTCTCATGTTGCAGGATTTCTTACGACGAGTAAGTGATACGTTAGGGTTACGATTTCTACACTCAACTTTGCCGTTGGTGTTGATGGGAATCCACAACCTTGTTACTTCCGCTATTTGGATTGAGGTAATAGTATTTTACGTTACTTTATACATGTGATTTACCTCTATTATAAATCCTCGAGTACTGTGTGTGTCAGCATAACGATCCAGGGATGACACTTAAGCAGAAAGACTTGACCGTCTGAGGTCGGGTCGCTACACATGATGAAAGTGACTACATGAAATCCCCGTGTGTCCTCAAGAACGCTTTGCTTGTCATAAGAGACCTTTACGGCCTGTCTTTTACTATAAAAAGGATTGGGCTACCTTGATGCACCTTTGTTACCATTACTATTATTTGCTCGTTATAAATTGCCTTGCTATCAAACTATATGTTATCGATAATTTCGGTGCCTGCAGAAAATACCTTACTGAAAACTGCTTGTCATTTCCTTCTGCTCCTCGTTGGGTTCGACGCCCTTACTTATCGAAAGGACAATGATTGATCCCCTATACTTGTGGGTCATCAAGGATGTCCACGATTTTTGTATAGATTGTGATTTTCATGGAAATCCTTTATTCATGGACTATGGCATGCGACCGACCACAACCTCCCAAGTCACTATTTCACAGGAACATAACCTTATGCGGGAAAACAAAGATATCATCGAGCCACAAGAAGAAGAATGCTTGGAAGATGAGCTACAGGAACATGGGGATGAAGGATGGAATGTGCACTATCTGAAAACTCCTACCAATGGTAAATTTTTAGACATAATTAATGTGCAACTCAGCTCGTAGTTCTCCCAGTTGCAACTGCACCCTCGACTCGTAAATAGGCAGGTGCATTGTTTTTCATCCAAGTTGCAAGTCCACCTTTGACTCGCAACTGGGCCCATAGTTTGTTTCATCCCACTCTCAATTCGCAACCACTAAGTGTTGCCCCCTGACTACATTGCACGCCTTCAATGCTACTGCAACTAAGCATGGCTGGGTTGGGTTGCGGAATTGGCGTTGTGGGGGGTAATTGCATGTCCAACATTCTTTACGACCAAAAAGAAGAACAATCCTTCACGAACTTCTAGAAAATCTCATGGTTTTTTAAATGCATGAAGTTTCTTTAAAAATTGTCACGGACATTTCTTTGAACCTTACTCAACTTTTTTCATTGTATAATATTTTTTTAAACAGCACAAACATTATTTTGAAATTGATGAACATTTTTCAAATGTCAACGGTTTTTAAGTGGTGTGAAAAGATTTTTTTAATTGAAAAATTATGATTGAAATAAAATAAACTCAATGTATTTGTATTTTTCAAAAATGATTGGAATTTTCAAAAGTGTCCACACTTTAAAAACGGTTTCGGGATTTTCATAAATTGTTCACGCTTTTAAAATTCTGTTCATGAAGAAATTGATCAGAATATCAATTTTGTTCTTATTTGTCAAAAAATGTGTGGAACTACAAAGTATATTCACATTTGAAACAAACTATTTGAAAATTTTAAATTGTTTGTGTTTCTTCAAAAAATATTCGCCATTTCAAATTGTTCACAATTTTTAAAAAAAGGTTTCTAAAAATTGCAAGATTGTCTTCTAATCTGGATGGTTTACTATGTTGTTATATACTCCCCTCTTTGTAGAAATCAATAGTAGCTATCTATTGGAGTGGTAGGAGCCTCCAGTGACCAGTATGTTGTCCTGAGTTTGATTCCTATTGAAGTGCACTTTGTCACTTGATTTTTTTGTCGCTCCAGTCAGTCGGCCCAAAGGAAAAAAAGAAAAGGAAACGACGCGAAAAAAATTAATAAGAAAACAATATGACGTCACAACTTAGATATGAGATATTATCTCACATTTAGATGTGATATAGTCTTTTTTTGCGGCGTAAAGGGAGTTTTTATTGCATGTTTATAGTGTTACAATCAAGAGGCCACAAATCCTCGGTGCAAGGTGGAACCGAGTGTAACCACACATCTATAGTTCTCTCGGAGCGGCTATAATTGGCCAACCGATCTACAACACTATTCTGACTATGATGAATTTTCAGAGGTAAAAACTCCCTACTACTCAAACTCTTTGATCTCAAGAACTAAATGACCATATACTGACTTAATAAGACCATTGTTAGACAAGGCTGAAAGTGATTTAGAGAATCCGACTGGATGACCACGGAAGCAATGTATGTTGTATAGCCAAAGCCATACCTTGCATGAGGGCGGGGATCTCCGCCTCCAGTGGATCATTGCAATGAAAGATATAGTTATACGCGAAAACAGGATTTTGCCTATATCATCTCGGAGTATCATGCCAGCAGCAACTGACCCATCGAAGTTCATGAAGGTCCCGTCCATAGAAAGGGCAACGGTGCCCAGATATGATATAGTCAGACCCTATGCTTAACTATAGGAGGAGAGGAGAAGGTTGCAGCAGGGCCAACGGGTTTGTGAACCTTTTCAACCAAACTACCGGCATCTGGAAAAAAAATTGCAAGAAGATAACAATTTCATAGATAATTCGATCTTATAGAAAAGCCCAGAAAATAGTAGATAATACAAAGAAGTCCTTCTGAGGTCCAGCATCGCCGGCATCCCGAACGAGAGGAAGACGCGCCGCCGCCTGTGATCGTCCATGCGCCTTGGATTGACGAAAGCATCCACATGGCAACCGGAAAGTCCTAACTCACCGCCTCCAGAGACGTAACGCCCAGGAACATCGGCTCCGCCGTGAACCACCATGTCGTCATCTTCGAGATCTTCACATCCCAAACTCGCCGCCCCGCGGGATCTAACTGGGGAAGGAAGCACAACACGAATCCGTCGATTCGCGAGTGCTAGGGAAGCAGGCGCACCACCATGGAGCTCCACCGAGCGCCGGAGTTGAAGGGGACGCACACCTGCAACAAAAACCACACTGGCAACTCCACCACCTCCTCATCGCCGCCGGCCGGTAACCTCCTACCTCTTGAGCATGCGTTGGTTTTCCCTTGAAGAGTAAAGGGTGATGCAGCAAAGTAGCGTAAGTATTTTCCTCAGTTTTTGAGAACCAAGGTATCAATCCAGTAGGAGAAAACACGCAAGTCAACTAGTACCTGCACAAACAATCAAGAACCTCGCAACCATCGTGATAAAGGGGTTGGCAATCCCTTCACGGTCACTTACGAAAGTGAGGTCTGATAAAGATAGTAAGATACATATTTTTGGTATTTTTGTTGTATAGATTGGAAAGTAAAGATTGCAAAATAGTAAACGAGATGCGATAATAAAAAGAGATGCAATATAATAAGTAAGAGACTCGGGGGCCATAGGTTTCACTAGTGGATTCTCTCATGATAGCAAGTGTTACGATGGGTGAAAAAATTACTGCCGAGCAATTGATAGAAGAGCGCATAGTTATAAGAATATCTAGGCAATGATTATGAAATATAGGCATCACGTCCGTGTTAAGTAGACCGAAATGATTCTGCATCTACTACTATTACTCCACACATCGACCCCTATCCAGCATGCATCTAGAGTATTAAGTTACAAGAACAGAGTAATGCTTTAGGCAAGATGACATGATGTAGAGGGATAAACTCAAGCAATATGATATAAACCCCATCTTTTTATCCTCGATGGCAACAATACAATACGTGCCTTGCTGCCCTACTGTCACTGGGAAAGGACACCGCAAGATTGAACCCAAAGCTAAGCACTTCTCCCATTGCAAGAAAGATCAATCTAGTAGGCCAAACTAAACTGATAATTCGAAGAGTCTTGCAAAGATATCAAATCATGCATATAAGAATTCAGAGAAGAACCAAATATTGTTCATAGATAAACTTGATCATAAATCCACAATTCATCGGATCTCGGCAAACACACCGCAAAAAGTATTACATCGAATAGATCTCCAAGAACATCGAGGAGAACTTTGTATTGAGAACCAAAGAGAGAGAAGAAGCCATCTAGCTAATAACTATGGACCCGAAGGTCTATGGTAAACAACTCACACATCATCGGAGAGGCTATTGTGTTGATGTAGAAGCCCTCCGTGATCGAATCCCCCTCCAGCAGATCAATGAAAAAGGCCCCAGATGGGATCTCACGGGTACAGAAGGTTGCGGCAGTGGAAAAGTGGTTTCGTGGCTCCCCCTGATGTTTTTAGGGTATAAGAGTATATATAGGCGAAAGAAGTACGTCAGTGGAGCTCCGTAGGGCCCACGTGCGTGGGGGTGCGCCTACCCCCCTGGGCGCGCCCTCTTGCCTCACGGAAGCTTCACGGAGTTCTAGACTTTCACCCCAGGTCTCCTGGTTTGCATTTGTTCCAAGAAAGATCCTCACGAAGGTTTTGTTCCGTTTGGATTCCGTTTGATATTCCTTTTCTGTGAAACACCAAAATAGGCACACACAAAACATAAACTAGCACTGGGCCTTCGTTAAATAGGTTAGTCCCAAAAATAATATAAAAGTGCATATTAAAGCACATTAAACATCCAAAATAGATAATATAATAGCATGGAACAATAAAAAATTATAGATACGTTGGAGACGTATCAAGCATCCCCAAGCTTAATTCTTGCTCGTCCTCGAGTAGGTAAATGATAAAAACATAATTTTTGATTTGGAATGCTACCTAGCATAATTTTCAATGTGATTTCCTTTATTGTGGCATGAATGTTCAGATCCAAAAGATTCAAGACAAAAGTTTAATATTGACATAAAAACAATAATACTTCAAGCATACTAACCAAGCAATTATGTCTTCTCAAAATAACATAGCCAAAGAAAGCTCATCCCTACAAAATCATATAGTTTTTCCATGCTTCTTCTCCGTCACACAAAATGCTCCCATCATGCACAACCCCGATGACAAGCCAAGTAATTGTTTCATACTTAGCCTTTTCAAACTTTTTCAACTTTTACGCAATATATGAGCGCGAGCCATGGACATAACACTATGGGTGGAATAGAATGGTGGTTGTGGAGAAGAAAAAAGGGAGGAAGATAGTCTCACATCAACTAGGCATATCAACAGGCTATGGAGATGCCCATTAGTAGAGCTATAAGTGTATGAAAGCTCGACAAAAGAAACTAAGTGGGTGTGCATCCAACTTGCATGCTCACGAAGACCTAGGGCAATTTGAGGAAGCCCATCACTGGAATATACAAGCCAAGTTCTATAATGTAAAATTCCCACTAGTATATGAAAGTGACAACATAAGAGACTATCTATCAGGAAGATCATGGTGCTACTTTGAAGCATAAGTGTGGAAAAAGGATAGTAACATTTCCCCTTCTCTCTTTTTCTCTCATTTATTTATTTATTTATTTATTTTGTTTGGGCCTTCTCCCTTTTTTATGGCCTCTTTTTTTCGTCCGGAGTCTCATCCCGACTTGTGGGGGAATCATAGTATCCATCATCCTTTCCTCACATGGGACAATGATCTAATAATGAAGATCATCACACTTTTATTTACTTACAACTCAAGAATTGCAACTCGATACTTAGAACAAAATATGACTCTATGTGAATGCCTCCGGCGGTGTACCGGGATGTGCAATGAATCAAGAGTGACATGTATAAAGAATTATGAATGGAGGCTATGCCACAAATACGATGTGAATTACATGATCATGCAAAGCAATATGACCATGATGAAGCATGTCATAATAAACGGAATGGTGGAAAGTTGCATGGCAATATATCTCGGAATGGCTACGGAAATGCCATAATAGGTAGGTATGGTGGCTGTTTTGAGGAAGGTAAATGATGGGTTTATGGTACCGGCGAAAGTTGCACGACACAAGAGAGGCTAGCAATGGTGGAAGGGTGAGAGTGCGTATAATCCATGAACTCAACATTAGTCATAAAGAACTCACATACTTATTGCAAAAATCTACAAGTCATCAAAACCAAGCACTACACGTATGCTCCTCGAGGGATAGATTGGTAGGAAAAGACCATCGCTCGTCCCCGACCGCCACTCAAAGAGCACCTCATGCTTCAAATTTTTCACACAACGGTTACCATACGTGCATGCTACGGGACTTGCAAATCTCAACACAAGTATTTCTCAATTTCACAATTACTCAACTGGCACGACTCTAATATCACCATCTTTATATCTCAAAACAATTATCAAGTATCAAACTTCTCATAGTTTTTAATGCACTCTATATGAAAGTTTTTATTATACCCATCTTGGATGCCAATCATATTAGGACTAATTTTATAACCAAAGCAAATTACCATGCTGTTCTAAAAAGACTCTCAAAATAATATAAGTGAACCATGAGAGATCAATAATTTATATAAAATAAAACCACCACCATGCTCTAAAAAGATATAAGTGAGGCACTAGAGCAAAATTATCTAGCTCAAAAGATATAAGTGAAGCACATAGAGTATTCTAATAAATTCTGGTTCATGTGTGTCTCTCCCAAAAGGTGTGTATAGCAAGGATGATTGTGGTAAACTAAAAATCAAATACTCAAATCATACAAGACGCTCCAAGCAAAACACATATCATGTGGTGAATAAAAATATAGCCTCAAGTAAAGTTACCGGTAGACGAAGACAAAAGAGGGGATGCCTTCTAGGGCATCCCCAAGCTTAGGCTTTTGGTTGTCCTTGAATTTTACCTTGTGGTTCCTTGGGCATCCCCAAGCTTAGGCTATTACCACTCCTTGTTCTAAATTCCATCAAATCTTTACCCAAAAACTTGAAAACTTCACAACACAAAACTCAACAGAAAATCTCATGAGCTCTGTTAGTACAAGAAAACAAACCACCACTTTAATGTATTGTAATTAACTCATTATTTATTTATATTGAAGTTAAACCTATATATTCCAACTTCTCTATGGTTCATACCCCCCGATACTAGCCATAGTTTTATCAAAATAAGCAAACAATACACGAAAAACAGAGCAGTCTGTAGCAATCTGGAGGTTTCGAATACTTCTGTAACTCCAAAAATTATGAAAAGTTAGGAAGACCTAAATAATTTGTATATTGATCTACTATAGTTGGAATTGGTATTTTATCACTCTTTGGTAAAAAAAAGAAAATTATTTTCGTGAGTGCATACTTTCTGTTTTTATCAGCAAGATCAAACAACAATCACCCAAGAAGATCATAAAGGCTTTACTTGGCACAAACACTAATTAAAACACAAAAAACACAATCATAACAGAGGCTAAATAAATTATTTATTACTAAACAGGAACAAAATGTAAAGAACAAAAATAAAATTGGGTTGCCTCCCAACAAGCGCTATCGTTTAACGCCCCTAGCTAGGCATTAATAATTTTGATGATGCTCACATGAAAGATAGCAATTGAAACACGAAGGGAGTATCATGAAGCATATGAAAATTACATCTAAGTCTAACATACCTCCTATGCATAGGCATTATATAAGCAAATAAATTATCAAGACAAGCAAAAACTAGCATATGCAAGGAAGCGGAAAGAAACAATAGCAATCTCAACATAACGAGAGGTAATTTAGTAACATGAAAATTTCTACAACCATATTTTCCTCTCTCATAATAATTACATGTAGGATATAAGCAAATTAAACAATATAGCTATCACAAAACATATTATTAACACGATCCACAGTTATGCAAATTTGACACTCTTCCAAAATAGTGGGAATATCATTAACTAAAGTCATGACCTCTCCAAACCCACTTTTATCAAAAACTTCATAAGATTGAACATTATCCAAATATGTGGGATCTAAAGTTCACACTCTTCCAAACCCACTTTCAATATTATTGCAAACACTATTATCAATCTCATATTCATCATGGGGCTTAAATAAATTTTCAAGATCATAAGAAGAGTCACCCCAATCATGATCATTGCAACAAGTAGTAGACATAGCAAAATTAGCATCCCCGAGCTTAGGGTTTTGCATATCATTAACACAACTGACATTAATAGAATTTATAATAACATCATAGCAATCATGCTTTTCATTCAAGGAGCTATCGTGAATCACTTTATAATCTTCTTCTTTCAACACTTCATCACAATTTTTAGATTCACGAATTTCTAGGAAAACCTCATAAAGATAATCTAGTGCACTCAACTCACTAGCAATTGGTTCATCATAATTGGATCTTTTTAAAAGATTAGCAAGAGGATGAGGATCCATAACAATAGATATTTAGCAAGTGAAGATGCAAGCTAATAGAAGGCACATGGTAACACGAGCAATCAGAAGGACAAACGGAAGAAGGGCGAAGGAAACGACAAAGGTGAAGTGGGGGGAGGAATACGAGAGGCGAATGGAAAATAATGTAATGCGAGGGAGAAGAGTTTATGATGGGTGATGTCTACTACACAACCTTCTTCTTGTAGACGTTGTTGTGCCTCCAAGTGCAGAGGTTTGTAGGACAGTAGCAAATTTCCCTCAAGTCGATGACCTAAGGTTTATCAATCTGTAGGAGGCGTAGGATGAAGATGGTCTCTCTCAAGCAACCCTGCAACCAAATAACAAAGAGTCTCTTGTGTCCCCAACACACCCAATACAATGGTAAATTGTATATGTGCACTAGTTCGGCGAAGAGATGGTGATACAAGTGGTATATGGATGGTAGATAAAGGTTTTTGTAATATGAAAATATAAAAACAGCAAGGTAACTAATGATAAAAGTGAGCATAAACGGTATCGCAATGCTAGGAAACAAGGCCTAGGGTTCATACTTTCACTAGTGCAAGTTCTCTCAACAATAATAACATAATTGGATCATATAACTATCCCTCAACTTGCAACAAAGAGTCACTCCAAAGTCACTAATAGCGGAGAACAAACGAAGAGATTATGGTAGGGTACGAAACCACCTCAAAGTTATTCTTTCCAATCAATCCGTTGGGCTATTCCTATAAGTGTCACAAACAGCCCTAGAGTTCGTACTAGAATAACACCTTAAGACACAAATCAACCAAAACCCTAATGTCACCTAGATACTCCAATGTCACCTCAAGTATCCGTGGGTATGATTATACGATATGCATCACACAATCTCAGATTCATCTATTCAACCAACACATAGGACCTCAAAGAGTGCCCCAAAGTTTCTACCGGAGAGTCAAGATGAAAACATGTGCCAACCCCTATGCATAAGTGCATGGGCGGAACCCGCAAGTTGATCACCAAAACATACATCAAGTGAATCACCTGATATCCCATTGTCACCACAGATACACACGGCAAGACATACATCAAGTGTTCTCAAATCATTAAAGAGTCAATCCGATAAGATTACTTCAAGGGGAAAACTCAATCCATTACAAGAGAGTAGAGGGGGAGAAGAAACATAAGATCCAACTATAATAGCAAAGCTCGCGATACATCAAGATCGTATCACCTCAAGAACACGAGAGAGAGAGAGAGAGAGAGAGAGAGATCAAACACATAGCTACTGGTACATACCCTCAGCCCCAAGGGAGAACTAGTCCCTCCTCGTCATGGAGACCACCGGGATGATGAAGATGGCCACCGTAGAAGGGTTCCCCCTCCGACAGGGTGCCGGAACGGGTCTAGATTGGCTTTTGGTGGCTACGGAGGCTTCTGGCGACGAAACTCCCGATCTATTCTGCTCCCCAATAGTTTTAGGGTATATGGATATATATAGGCGAAAGAAATACATCAGGGGAGCCACGAGGGGCCCACGAGGGTGGAGGGGACGTGGACTCCAAGTCTCCCGGGTTGCTTTCCTTCCAAAAGTAACTTCTCCAGAAGGTTTCATTCCGTTTCGACTCTGTTTGATATTCCTTTTCTTCGAAACACTGAAACAAGGGAAAAAACAGGAACTGGCACTGGGCTCTAGGTCAATAGGTTAGTCCCAAAAATAATATAAAAGTGGATAATAAAGCCCAATAATGTCCAAAACAGAAGATAATATAGCATGGAGCAATCAAAAATTATAGATACGTTGGAGACGTATCAGCATCCCCAAGCTTAATTCCTGCTCGTCCTCGAGTAAGTAAATGATAAAAACAGAATTTTTGATGCGGAGTGCTACTTGGCATAATTTCAATGTAATTCTTCTTAATTGTGGTATGAATATTCATATCCGAAAGATTCAAGATAAAAGTTCATATTGACATAAAAAATAATAATACTGCAAGCATACTAACTAAGCAATTATGTCCTCTCAAAATAACATGGCCAAAGAAAGTTCATCCCTACAAAATCATATAGTTTAGTCATGCTCCATTTTCATCACACAAGAATGCTCTCATCATGCACAACCCCGATGACAAGCCAAGCAATTGTTTCATACTTTAGTAATCTCAAACTTTATAAACCTTCACGCAATACATGAGCGCGAGCCATGGATATAGCACTATGGGTGGAATAGAATATGATGATGGGGGTTATGTGGAGAAGACAAAAAGGAGAAAGTCTCACATCAACAAGGCTAATCAATGGGCTATGGAGATGCCCACCGATTGATGTTAATGCAAGGAATAGGGATTGCCATGCAACAGATGCACTAGAGCTATAAATGTATGAAAGCTCAACAAAAGAAACTAAGTGGGTGTGCATCCAACTTTGCTTGCTCATGAAGACCTAGGGCACTTGAGGAGGCCCATTGTTGGAATATACAAGCCAAGTTCTATAATGAAAAATTTCCCACTAGTATATGAAAGTGACAAAACAAAAAGACTCTCTATCATGAAGATTATGGTGCTACATTGAAGCACAAGTGTGGCAAAGGATAGTAACATTGTCCCTTCTCTCTTTTTCTCTCATTTTTTATTTGGGCCTTTCTCTCTTTTTTATGGCCTTTCTCTTTTTTTTCCTCACTTGGGACAATGCTCTAGAAAATGATGATCATCACACTTCTATTTATTTACAACTCGATGCTAGAACAAAAGATGACTCTATATGAATGCCTCCAGCGGTGTACCGGGATATGCAATGAACCAAGAGTGACATGTATGAAAGAATTATGAATGGTGGCTTTGCCACAAATACTATGTCAACTACATGATCATGCTAAGCAATATGACAATGATGAATGTGTCATGATAAACGAAATAGTGGAAAGTTGCATGGCAATATATCTCGGAATGGCTATGGAAATGCCATAATAGGTAGGTATGGTGGTTGTTTTGAGGAAGATATAAGGAGGTTTATGTGTGAAAGAGTGTATCATATACGGGGTTTGGATGCACCGGCGAAGTTTGCACCAACTCTCAATGTGAGAAAGGGCAATGCACGGTACCGAAGAGGCTAGCAATGATGGAAGGGTAAGAGTGCATATAATCCATGGACTCAACATTAGTCATAAGGAACTCACATACTTATTGCAAAAATCTACAAGTCATCAAAAACCAAGCATTACGCGCATGCTCCTAGGGGGATAGATTGGTAGGAAAAGACCACCGCTCGTCCCCGACCGCCACTCATAAGGAAGACAATCAAATAACACCTCATGTTTCAAATTTGTTACACAACATTTACCATACGTGCATGCTACGGGACTTGCAAACTTCAACACAAGTATTCCTCAAATTCACAACTACTCAACTAGCACAACTTTGATATCACTATCTCCATATCTCAAAACAATTATCAAGTATCAAACTTCTCTTAGTATTCAATGCACTTATATGAAAGTTTTTATTATATCCCTCTTGGATGCCCATCATATTAGGACTAATTTCATAACCAAAGCAAATCACCATGCTGTTCTAAAGACTCTCAAAATAATATAAGTGAAGCATGAGAGTTCATCTATTTCTACAAAATAAAACCACCACCGTGCTCTAAAAAGATATAAGTGAAGCACTAGAGCAAATGACAAACTACTTCGAAATATATAAGTGAAGATCAATGAGTAGTCGAACAATTATGCAACTATGTAAAGACTCTCTAACATTTAAGAATTTCAGATCTTGGTATTTTATTCAAACAACAAGCAAAAAAAGAAAATAAATGATGCTCCAAGCAAAACACATATCATGTGGTGAATAAAAATATAGCTCCAAGTAAAGTTACCGATGAACGAAGACGAAAGAGGGGGTGCCTTCCGGGGCATCCCCAAGCTTAGGCTTTTGGTTGTCCTTGAATATTACCTTGGGGTGCCTTGGGCATCCCCAAGCTTAGGCTCTTTCCACTCCTTATTCCATAGTCCATCAAGTCTTTTACCCAAAACTTGAAAACTTCACAACACAAAACTTAAAGTAGAAAATCTCGTGAGCTCCGTTAGCGAAAGAAATCAAAACAACACTTCAACGTACTGTAATGAACTCATTATTTATTTATATTGGTGTTAAACCTACTGTATTACAACTTCTCTATGGTCTATAAGGGAGTCCTGGATTAGGGGGTCTCCGGACAGCCGGACTATATCCTTTGGCCGGACTGTTGGACTATGAAGATACAAGACTGAAGAGTTCGTCCCGTGTCCGGATAGGACTCTACTTGGCGTGGAAGGCAAGCTAGGCAGTATGGATATGGATATCTCCTCCTTTGTAACCGACCTTGTGTAACCCTAGCCCCCTCCGGTGTCTATATAAACCGGAGGGTTTTAGTCCATAGGACAACATACAATCAGACCATAGGCTAGCTTCTAGGGTTTAGCCTCTCCGATCTCGTGGTAGATCAACTCTTGTAATACTCATATCATCAAGAATAAATCAAGAAGGACGTAGGGTTTTACCTCCATCAAGAGGGCCCGAACCTGGGTAAAACATCGTGTTCCCTGCCTCCTCTTACCATTCGCCTTAGACGCACAGTTCGGGACTCCCTACCCGAGATCCACCGGTTTTGACACCGACATTGGTGCTTTCATTGAGAGTTCCTCTGTGTCGTCACCGTTAGGCTTGATGGCTCCTTTGATCATCGATAGCGATGCAGTCCAGGGTGAGACTTTTCTCCCAGGACAGATCTTTGTGTTCAGCGGCTTCGCACCGCGGGCCAACTCACTTGGCCATCTGGAGCAGATCGAAAGTTACGCCCCTGGCCATCAGGTCAGATTTGGAAGCTTAAACTACACGGCCAATGTCCGCGGAGACTTGATCTTCGACGGATTCGAGCCCCTGCCGAGTGCGCCGCACGGTCACGATGAGCATGATTTGGCTCTGCCATCGGACGGTGTCGAGGAAATCGCGCCGGCAACCGCTCCGACCCTCAATCCGGAGCCGATCGCGCCATCCATGGACGGGTGGATAGACCCCGCCATGGAGGCCGTACCCTTAGCGGCGATCGAGCCGAATATCGACCTTACCCTTCACGAGAGCCGTGTTGTCAAACTGCCGGATCCTTCTCCGGCCACAGACTCCGAACCGCTTGCGCCCGTGCCTATCGAATCCGATTGGGCGCGATCATGGAGTTTACCTCCGTGGACGTGTTTCAACACTCACCCTTCGGTGACATACTGAATTCACTAAGGTATCTCTCCTTGTCAGGAGAATCCTGGCCGAACCATGTCCGGCAGGACCGGGATACGGATGACGAAGAAATTTGTCGCCCGCCCACCACCCACTTAGTAGCCACTGTCAACGATTTAACCGACATGCTCAATTACGACTCCGAAGACATCGACGGTATGGACGACGATGCAGGAGACGAACAGGCACCACTGCCCACAGGGCATTGGACGCCCACTTCATCACATGATGTATACATGGTGGACACACCAAAAGAAAACGACGACGAGGAACGGAAGGACGCAACGAAGGGTTGTCCCCTCGAGAAGCAGTCAAAGCGGCGGCATAAGCGCCGCCCCAAATCCTGCCTCGGCAGAAACAACGATCATATAGACCCAGCGTTAGAGCAGGGTGAACAATCGCCGGACCACGGCAACACGGAGAATCAAACGAAACAACCCGACTCTGTCAAAGATAATAATCCGGGCGACATCACACCGGACAGACACCCGGGGCAACAGAATGCCCATCAAAGGCTTGTTGCCACCGCGAGGAGTCTAAAAAAGCAGAAGCAAAGGCTCAAGGCTGCGCAAGACACACTCAGAATCAGATGGAGTAAAGTACTAAACACATCGGCGAAGTATGGCGGTAACCGCCACACCAAGAGCTACCTGAAGCGGAAGTTGCTACCTGAATTCGATGAGGAGGCCTTCGATCCCCCGCAACCAAAAATTAAAATGGCCATCCGGCCGGATAGACGACCTCACAGCCAACATAGAGCGGCGAACAACGCCGCACATGAGCCAATATGCGATCCACGCGAGGGCTCGAATCAAAAGGACGGCGCAACCAGATCCATTTATGGACCAGGCAAGCGCGCTCCGGCATATGATGCAACACAAAAAACATCCGAACACCACGGTACACCCAGATACAGGGGTGCCGCGCACCCCCTATGTTTCACTGATGAGGTGCTGGACCATGAATTTCCAGAGGGATTCAAACCCGTAAACATAGAGGCATACGACGAAACAACAGACCCTGGGGTCTGGATTGAGGACTATATCCTCCATATCCATATGGCTCGAGGAGATGATCTCCACGCCATCAAGTACTTACCCCTCAAGCTCAAAGGGCCAGCTCGGCACTGGCTTAAAAGCCTCCCCGAAAGCTCCATTGGTAGCTGGGAAGAGCTCGAAGACGCTTTTCGAGCGAATTTTCAAGGGACTTATGTCCGACCTCCGGATGCGGACGATTTGAGTCATATAACTCAACAGCCCGGAGAGTCAGCCCGAAAGCTTTGGAATAGGTTTCTTACTAAAAAGAAACAAATAGTCGACTGTCCGGACGCCGAAGCCTTGGCAGCCTTTAAGCATAGCGTCCGAGACGAATGGCTCGCCAGACACCTCGGCCAACAGAAGCCGAGAACAATGGCAGCATTAACAAGCCTCATGACCCTCTTTTGCGTGGGCGGGGACAGATGGCTAGCCTGATGCAGCACCAGCGACCCTAGTACATCCGAAGATAGAGACGGAAACAGGAAATCACGACGCAACAAAAATAATAAGCGCCGGAATAAAGAAGACAGCCCGAAGAGCACGGCGGTAAACGCCGAATTCAGAAGCTCTCGGCCAGGTCAGCAAAAGCCGCCCCCTAAAGGCGCCAGCGATGAACTGTCCAGCTTAAACAAAATTTTGGACCAAATATGTCAGATCCATAGCACCCCCGATAAACCTGCAAATCATACCCACAGAGAATGTTGGGTCTCCAAGCAGTCCAGCAAGCTCAACACCGAACATAAGGGGCAGGATACACCAAGCGAAGACGAGGATGAGCCTCGCAAGCAAAACACTGGGGAACAGAAGAAATTTCCACCAGAAGTCAAAACAGTAAACGTGTTACACGTGATAAAGGGGAGAAACAAAGCGGCACTCCCAGAGAAATATGCCCAAGGGCCTATCACCACGGAGTCCTGCCACTGGTCGTCTCAACCGATCACTTTCGACCATCGGGATTACTCAGCAAGTATACGCGTGCAGGATGGGCTGCCTTGGTATTAGACCCAATAATTGACAGATACCTCTTCACACGAGTCCTGATGGACGGTGGCAGCAGTCTAAACCTGATATATCAGGACACAGTCCGCAAAATGGGGATAGACCCAACAAAAATTCGCCACAGCAATACTACCTTTAGAGGAGTAACGCCAGGCTCAGGGGCTCATTGCACGAGCTCCCTGCTACTAGAGGTTATATTCGGCGTCCCCGATAACTTCCGTAGCGAAAATTTAACCTTCCACATTGCTCCGTTCCAAAGTGGCTATCAAGCACTACTCGGACGCGAAGCTTTCGCTCGCTTCAACGCAATACTGCATTACGCTTCCCTCACGCTTAAGATGCCCGGTCCATGTGTCATCATTACAGTAAGTGGAAATATTGAGCCATCCTTGCGCGCTGAAGAGAGTGCGACTGCCTTGGCAGCCGCACACTAAAATGGCCTCACCAACTAAAGCATTTGATAGGTCGTCAAGACCGCGGACATGGTCAGACGAGTCCGGCGCAGCTATATGTAATCCATACAGGTTCGACGGCCACCCCCTATTATAAAAACAAGGGGCTCCACACGCGTAAACAAGTGGAAATTTTCGCTCATCTTGAATTGTACATGGTTTCTTTAATATAACCTACCTTTTTGCACGACAACTTTTCACCTAAGTTCCTCTCTTTTATAGATGACCATCGTGCTACACCCGTCCAGGATACGGCACAATGGAGACACAGGCGCAGACATGCAGCATGGACCCATTCCAAGGATTATTTTTAGATTAAGACCCTGCGTAAACCTTTCTTACTGTCTCTTGTTGATACACATCCCTCGGATTCTCAGTACTATTGAGAAGGATGCTGACGTCTTGGCATGTGGCCACGTCAGAATGATGCACGTACCTGGACACCAGGGGCTTCTAACAAAGGGCACTGTTTAGGACCAGTTTATACCATACAGACCGAATACCTTAGGGAGTGTTCGGCATCGCGAGTTTGGCCTTATATGCATCAGCTCCGAATCATGTCTTTGGTCAAATGTTGGGTTTGTCGGGCTCCTGTGTTTTGCTGCCTTACGTTCCGCTCTACCGGCTAAGGCGGCACCAGGAGAACTACTGCGATTGTGCCCTGGTTCATCCGGACGAGCACCTGAGTAGAGAAAGCCGAAAACTGACTATCATGATATAGCGTGAGACTGGTCAACCACTCGATGACCTATAGGAATGTTAGAATTCCTCCGCCTTAGAAGGGCCGTTTCCCGGCCAGGCATGTACACACCCCGAATTCGGGAGAGTGCGGAGCCACCAGGGGCTATATAGTAGCCCCACCGTCAAACTCCTATGGCTAAGTGAAAGTGTTAAAGCATTATAGTCCGGTTGCCTCGTTCGCTGCGCTATCACTTCCTTAATAGGACCAAGATGTTGGATTAAGTGTGAACACGCGTCTTCTGCGAACACCTCCGCATTATATGTGTGGGGGTTGAAGCCGACGACTGCAATCTTTCAGGTTATATACATATATACATAAACGGGCACATGATGCATCATATTACTTTCAGGCAAAAGTATAAATACAGCCTTAATAAATTTCATAAACATTGTTTTCACAATGGGAATACATGTCACTCAAACATAATATTCTTCGAGCACTGGGCCTCTATCAAACGAGCACCCTCAAGAACTTCTTCGAAATAGTGCTCGGCAGCCACTCGGCCTATGGCCGAACCCTGTGCCGCAACAGTAGTGGCATCCATCTCCGCCCAGTATGCTTTGACACGGGCAAGGGCCATCCGCGAGCCTTCTATGCACGCCAACCTCTTCATTGCATTAATACGCGGCACCGCACCAAGGAACTGTTGCACCAGGCTGAAATAGTTGTTCGGCTTCAGCCTTTCCGGCCACAGATGATCTACGACGGACCGCATGGCGAGTCCGGACAATCTATTGAGTTCGGCCCATTCGGCAAGCTGATCAGTCAATGGGAGCGGACACTCTGGAACGTTGAATTGCGACCAGAATAGCTTGTCCACTTCATGATCCGTCTGATCTCGGAAGTATTCGGTCGCATCGACAGCGCTCGCCGCCAAGTCCAGATATGCGTCTGCTGAACTCCACAGCCGATCCAGAGGGGCATACTGCGGATCTCCGAACTTCCTCCGCAGCATAAAAGGCTTTCCAGCCACAATATCTCCGGCTTCACGCAGCTCTTCCTTCCTCGCTCTCATGGCAGAGTGGGTGTCTTTGGTTGCCATCGTGGCCTTTTCAAGGTCCATCGCCTTCGCCTGGTTTTCTTCTTCAAGGAACTGGCAACGGTCGGCCGTGTCTTTTAACTTTACATCCATTTCGGCCATCTTCTCTTTGGCCTCGCCATGCGCGGCCTTCTCGGCTATTAAGTCTTCGGCCGCCTTTAAAGCGGCCGCATTACTAATTCTTGCTTGTTCCTTGGCTCGGGCAAGTTCCGCCCGAAGGGTCTCCACGGTGGCAGCTCCATATGCAGTCACAACATATTAAAGATACTGGCATTACGCTGCTCTTACTATGTGACATTCACCAGAAAATATCACTTACCCTGTGCCTCGTCAAGCCGCTTATTAACAAGCTCGATGTCGGCATCCGCCGCATCCGGTTGCCACTTTAGTTTGGCGATCTCATGAGTCCGGCCAGCCACCAGAGCTCCAGCCACCTGCACATAAAGGCGGTTTGGTTATTACCTGGGACTACGATCCTTTGTTTGCTGCTGTTCTTGACGACAACCAGAGTCTCAGGGGCTACTATCTACACAGGGCACACCTAAAAATGTGCGGTACTATCAAAAAGTATATCATTTCACATACCTCAAAGCCCGTCAGTAGACTCATAAAGGCCTCATGCAATCCGCTTTCAGCGGACGAAATTCTTTCCATCACCGTACCCATCAACATACGGTGTTCTTCTGAGATGGCCGCTCGCTCCAATAGCTCCCTCAGTATGTCCGACCGCATACCAGACGGTGCCGGACTCTTCTGTTTGCTCTCTTGAAGAGCCGGATACTGGGGACTTCGGGTGACCATAGGATTATCTTCTGGCCTCACCGGATCCGGGGAGGCCCTCCGAGACGACACTTCAAGGTCGCTCGCTTCTTGAGCGGAGGAGTCCGGGGGAGGCGTTTCGCTCTCCATCATCTCTGGAAGAAGATCCCCCGAAGAGGAGCTTTGCTGAGAAGGGCTGAGATCTGAACTGCAAGATAAATGCTTCGGTTATTTTCCTTGGAAGAAAGGTAGAATATCTTTACTATCAAGTATTTTTCGATAACTTACAGCTCATTAGAGGGCTGATCTCCGCACGGACTTTGTGTGGCAAGAGCACCCTCCTGGGATGGACCCTCTGGTGGAGATTTCTTCTCCCGTTTGGAAGCCTTGGCTTTCGGGTCTTCAGAGGCGGTCCTCTTCCTTCCCCGGGGCAAGACAATGTCGGATTCTTCCCCTTTGTTATCCTCCCTTGCAGCGGCACTCATTCCCTCGGTTGGAATTGGTAGCGGTGGGGGCCCGCTTTCGCCCTCATTATTCCCCCCTTTATCTTCCTTTGAGGGCTTCGGGCAAGGTGCTAGCTCGAGCATCTTTTCCAGTACCGGATTGTCCAGGGCTCCGGGCGGTTGCTACTCAGGCCCACGTCCTCGGTAGTATCCGGACACTCTATTTCGGGTCCGAAGAATGATTTATATATCTCCTCGTGCGTCAGGCCGAGGAAATTATGAATAGTGCGCGGTCCTTCTGGGTTGAACTCCCACATGCGGAGGGGCCGCGTTTGCAAGGCTGGACTCGACGAACCAGCATGACTTGCACCACCGTAACCAGACTGAAATCTCCTTCGAAGAGATCTTGAATGCGGCTCTGCAGTATAGGCACGTCCTTGGCTGGACCCCAGCTCAGCCCTCTGCTAATCCATGACATCAGTTGTGGTGGAGGGCCCGAGCGGAAAGCAGGGGCAGCCACCCACTTGGCACTTCTGGGAGCTGTGATGTAAAACCACTCCCGTTGCCATAATCCGGACACCTCTGGAAAGGAACCCTTTGGCCATGGAGCTCCAGCGATCTTGCTTATTAATGCGCCTCCGCACGCTACATGCTGCCCCTCGACCATCTTCGGCTTCACGTCAAAGGTCTTGAGCCACAGGCCGAAGTGAGGGGTAATGCGGAGGAAGGCCTCACATACGACAATAAATGCCGAGATGTGGAGAAAGGAGTCTGGGGCTAGATCGTGGAAATCTAGCCCGTAATAGAACATCAAACCCCTAACGAAGGGATCCAGAGTGAGGCCTAGACCTGGGAGGAAGTGGGAGATGAACACAACATTCTCGTTGGGTTCGGGAGTAGGGACAACCTGCCCTCGGGCAGGCAGCCGATGCGAAACCTCAGCGGTCAGGTATCTGGCCTCCCTCAACTTCTTGATATCCTCTTCCGCAACGGAGGAGGGCATCCACTGGCCTTGAAGGCTAGATCCGGACATGATTGAAGGTCCGAAGCACCTGACCTAGGCTTTGGGTGTTAGAACTCAAGGCGAGGGAAGGATTCGATTGAGCACGGGAGAGAGAAAAGTAAAAGCCTTGTCCCTTTATAAAGAGGGTGAATATCAAGCGTCCTCCTAGTGGCCAATTGGGACTTGCCTAAAATCTAGGAGTCCTAGGCACGGTTGGGTTACCCATGACCGTATTGATGAGAATCCCGTAATTAGGGGAACACGATCTCTGCTTTGACAAGACGTGTCAAGAAACCGCCTCGCGTTATGTGTGGAGCTGGTTGAAGAAAAACGATTCGAATAATCACCGAGCCATGGCCTGATGTCATGTTGCCAAAGCGTGTCAGCAGATTAAGATTTGTGGAGATATTATTCTCTCTACGATGGTATGTGGAATTTATTTTGCAGGATCGGACACTATCCTGGTATTCAAACTCTTCTGTGATGTGTTCGGAGGAGGAACCCGCCTTGCAATGTCGAAGACAACACTGCGCGCCAGACTCATCGTCATTGAAGCCAGGTTCAGGGGCTACTGAGGGAGTCCTGGATTAGGGGGTCTCCGGACAGCCGGACTATATTCTTTGGCCGGACTGTTGGACTATGAAGCTACAAGATTGAAGACTTCGTCCCGTGTCCGGATAGGACTCTACTTGGCATGGAAGGCAAGCTAGGCAGTACGGATATGGATATCTCCTCCTTTGTAACCGACCTTGTGTAACCCTAGCCCCCTCCAGTGTCTATATAAACCAGAGGGTTTTAGTCCATAGGACAACATACAATCAGACCATAGGCTAGCTTCTAGGGTTTAGCCTCTCCGATCTCGTGGTAGATCAACTCTTGTAATACTCATATCATCAAGAATAAATCAAGCAGGGCGTAGGGTTTTACCTCCATCAAGAGGGCCCGAACCTGGGTAAAACATCGTGTTCCCTGCCTCCTGTTACCATCCGCCTTAGACGCATAGTTCTACCCGAGATCCACCGGTTTTGACACCAACAGTCTATAAACTATTTTACTAGCCATAGATTCATCAAAACAATCAAACAACACACGAAAAACAGAATCTGTCAAAAACAGAACAGTCTGTAGTAATCTTTAGCTAGCGCAAGATCTGGAACCCAAAAAATTCTAAAATAAATTTCTGGACGTGAGTAATTTATCTATTAATCATCTTCAGAAAGAATTAACTAAATAGGACTTTCCAAATAAAAATGGCAGCAGTTCTCGTGAGCGCTAAAGTTTCTGTTTTTTACAGCAAGATATCAAGACTTTCCCCAAGTCTTCTCAACGGTTCTACTTGGCACAAACACTAATTAAACACAAAAAACACAACCAAAACAGAGGCTAGATAAATTATTTATTACTAAACAGGAGCAAAAAGCAAGGAATAAAAATAAAATTGGGTTGCCTCCAACAAGCGCTATCGTTTAACGCCCCTAGCTAGGCATAAAAAGCAAGGATAGATCTAGGTATTGCCATCTTTGGTAGGCAATCCATAAGTGGATCTCATAATAGATTCATAGGTTAATTTAATTTTCTTTCTAGGAAAGTGTTCCATGCCTTTCCTTAACGGAAATTGGAATCTAATGTTTCCTTCCTTCATATCAATAATTGCACCAATCGTTCTAAGGAAAGGTCTACCAAGAATAATACGACATGAAGGATTGCAATCTATGTCAAGAACGATAAAATCTACGGGCACATAATTCCTATTTGCAACAATAAGAACATCATTAATTCTTCCCATAGGTTTATTAATAGTGGAATCCGCAAGGTGCAAGTTTAGAGAGCAATCATCAAAATCACGGAAACCTAACAAATCACACAAAGTCTTTGGAATCGTGGAAACACTAGCACCCAAATCACACAAAGCATAGCATTCATGATCTTTAATCTTAATTTTAATAGTTGGTTCCCACTCATCATAAAGTTTTCTAGGGATAGAAACTTCCAACTCAAGTTTTTCTTCATAAGATTGCATCAAGGCATCAACGATATGTTTAGTAACGCTTTATTTTGACTATAAGCATGAGGAGAATTTAGCACGGATTGCAACAAGGAAATACAATCAATCAAAGAGCAATTTTCATAATTAAATTCCTTGAAATCCAAAATAGTGGGTCTAGCAACATCTAGGGTTTTAATTTCTTCAATCCCATTTTCATCAAATTTAGCATCAAGATCTAAAAACTCCGAATTTTTGGAACGCCTTCTAGGTAAAGGTGGATCATATTCAGTCCCATCATTATCAAGATTCATATTTCAAAACAAAGATTTAATAGGGGACACATCAATAACTTTTAGATCTTCATCTTTATTTTCATAGGAACTAGAAGAACACGCTCTTATAAAGGCATCTTTCTTAGCACGCATCCTAGCGGTTCTTTCTTTGCACTCATCAATGGAAATTCTCATGGCTTTGAGAGACTCATTAATATCATGCTTAGGAGGAATAGATCTAAGTTTCAAAGAATCAACATCAAGAGAAATTCTATCAATGTTCCTAGCCAACTCATCAATCTTAAGCAATTTTTCTTCAATCAAAGCATTGAAATTCTTTTGCGAAGTGATAAATTCTTTAATATTAGATTCAAAATCAGAGGGCATATTATTATAATTTCCATAAGAATTGTTGTAGGAATTACCATAATTATTAGAGGGATTACTAGGATACGGCCTAGGATTAAAATTTCCTCTATACGCGTTGTTACCAAAATTGTTCCTACCAAAAAAATTCACATCCATAGATTCATTATTATTCTCAATCAAAGTAGACAAGGGCATATCATTAGTATAAGAAGAAACACTCTTACTAGCAAATAATTTCATAAGTTCATCCATCTTTCCACTCAAAACATTAATTTCTTCTATCGCATGCACCTTTTTATTAGTAGATCTTTCAGTATGCCATTGAGAATAATTAACCATAATATTATCTAGGAGTTTAGTAGCTTCTCCTAAAGTGATTTCCATAAAAGTGCCTCCCGCGGCCGAATCTAAAAGATTTCTAGAAGCAAAATTCAATCCGGTATAAAAATTTTGTATAATCATCCACAAATTCAAACCATGAGTAGGGCAATTACGTATCATTAATTTCATCCTCTCCCAAGCTTGTGCAACATGTTCATGATCAAGTTGCTTAAAATTCATAATATCATTTCTAGGGGAGATGATCTTAGCGGGAGGAAAATACTTAGAGATAAAAGCATCTTTGCACTTGTTCCAAGAATCAATACTATTTTTAGGCAAAGACGAAAACCAAGATTTAGCACGATCTCTAAGCAAAAAGGAAATAGCTTCAATTTAACAATATCATTATCCACATCTTTCTTCTTTTGCATATCACACAAATCAACGAAGCTATTTAGATGGGTAGCGACATCTTCACTAGGAAGGCTGGAAAACGGATCTTTCATGACAAGATTCAGCAAAGCGGCATTAATTTCACAAGATTCAGCATCGGTAAGAGGAGCAATCGGAGTGCTAATAAAATCATTGTTGTTGGTATTGGTAAAGTCACACAATTTAGTGTTATCTTGAGCCATCGCGACAAGCAAGCAATCCAACACACAAGCAAACAAAAAGCAAGCGGGAAAAAAGAGGCAAATAGAGAAAGAAAGGGAGAATAGAGAGAGAAAGGGCGAATAAAACGGCGAGGGTGAAGTGGGGGGAGGAAAACGAGAGGCAAATGGCAAATAATGTAATGTGGGAGATAAGGGTTGTGACGGGTACTTGGTATGTTGACTTTTGCGTAGACTCCCCGTCAACGGCGCCAGAAATGGCTCGTTGTCGGGAGTCGGATCTTGACCTGACTTGCGCGACCCCCCCCCCCCGGCAACGGCGCCAGAGAAGATCTTAGTTGACGGGGTGTGAGTGCCGCTTTCCTCGCCTCCCTGGCAACGGCGCCAGAAAAGAGCTTGATGTCTACTACACAACCTTCTTCTTGTAGACGTTGTTGGGCCTCCAAGTGCAGAGGTTTGTAGGACAGTAGCAAATTTCCCTCAAGTGGATGACCTAAGGTTTATCAATCCGTAGGAGGCGTAGGATGAAGATGGTATCTCTCAAGCAACCCTGCAACCAAATAACAAAGAGTCTCTTGTGTCCCCAACACACCCAATACAATGGTAAATTGTATAGATGCACTAGTTCGGCGAAGAGATGGTGATACAAGTGGTATATGGATGGTAGATAAAGGTTTTTTTAATATGAAAATATAAAAACAGCAAGGTAACTAATGATAAAAGTGAGCATAAACGGTATCGCAATGCTAGGAAACAAGGCCTAGGGTTCATACTTTCACTAGTGCAAGTTCTCTCAACAATAATAACATAATTGGATCATATAACTATCCCTCAACTTGCAACAAAGAGTCACTCCAAACTCACTAATAGCGGAGAACAAACGAAGAGATTATGGTAGGGTACGAAACCACCTCAAAGTTATTCTTTCCAATCAATCTGTTGGGCTATTCCTATAAGTGTCACAAACAGCCCTAGAGTTCGTACTAGAATAACACCTTAAGACACAAATCAACCAAAACCCTAATGTCACCTAGATACTCCAATGTCACCGCAAGTATCCATGGGTATGATTATACGATATGCATCACACAATCTCATATTCATCTATTCAACCAACACATAGGACCTCAAAGAGTGCCCCAAAGTTTCTACCGGGGAGTCAAGACGAAAACGTGTGCCAACCCCTATGCATAAGTTCATGGGCGGAACCCGTAAGTTGATCACCAAAACATACATCAAGTGAATCACGTGATATCCCATTGTCACCACAGATACGCACGGCAAGACATACGTCAAGTGTTCTCAAATCATTAAAGACTCAATCCGATAAGATTACTTCAAGGGGAAAACTCAATCCATTACAAGAGAGTAGAGGGGGAGAAGAAACATAAGATCCAACTATAATAGCAAAGCTCGCGATACATCAAGATCGTATCACCTCAAGAACACGAGAGAGAGAGAGAGAGATCAAACACATAGCTACTGGTACATACCCTCAGCCCCGAGGGAGAACTACTCCCTCCTCGTCATGGAGAGCATCGGGATGATAAAGATGGCCACCGGAGAAGGATTCCCCCTCCGGCAGGGTGCCGGAACGGGTCTAATTTGGCTTTTGGTGGCTACGGAGGCTTCTGGCGGCGGAACTCCCGATCTATTCTGCTCCCCGATAGTTTTAGGGTATATGGATATATATAGGCAAAAGAAATACATCAGGGGAGCCACGAGGGTGGAGGGCGCGTCCTAGAGGGGTGGGCGCGCCCCCCTACCTCATGGCTCCCTCGTTGCTTTCTTGACGTGGACTCCAAGTCTCCCGGGTTGCTTTCCTTCCAAAAATAACTTCTCCAGAAGGTTTCATTCTGTTTCGACTCTGTTTGATATTCCTTTTCTTCGAAACACTGAAACAAGGGGAAAACAGGAACTGGCACTGGGCTCTGGGTCAATAGGTTAGTCCCAAAAATAATATAAAAGTGGATAATAAAGCCCAATAATGTCCAAAACAGAAGATAATACAATATGGAGCAATCAAAAATTATAGATACGTTGGATACGTATCAATGGGTACTTGGTATGTCTTGACTTGAGCGTAGATCTCCCCGGCAACAGCGCCAGAAATCCTTCTTGCTACCTCTTGAGCATGCGTTGGTTTTCCCTTGAAGAGGAAAGGGTGATGCAGCAAAGTAGCGTAAGTATTTCCCTCAGTTTTTGAGAACCAAGGTATCAATCCAGTAGGAGATAACACGCAAGTCACCTAGTACCTGCACAAACAATCAAGAACCACGCAACCAACGCGATAAAGGGGTTGTCAATCCCTTCACGATCACTTACGAAAGTGAGATCTGATAAAGATAGTAAGATAAATATTTTTGGTATTTTTGTTGTATAGATTGTAAAGTAAAGATTGCAAAATAGTAAACGAGATGCGATAATAAAAAGAGATGCAATATAATAAGTAAGAGACCCGGGAGCCATAGGTTTAACTAGTGGCTTCTCTCATGATAGCAAGTATTACGGTGGGTGAACAAATTACTACCGAGCAATTGATAGAAGAGCGCATAATTATGAGAATATCTAGGCAATAATTATGAAATATAGGCATCACGTCCGTGTTAAGTAGACCGAAACGATTCTGCATCTACTACTATTAATCCACACGCCGACCGCTATCTAGCATGCATCTAGAGTATTAAGTTCATAAGAACAGAGTAATGCTTTAGGCAAGATGACATGATGTAGAGGGATAAACTCAAGCAATATGATATAAACCCCATCTTTTTATCCTCGATGTCAACAATACAGTACGTGCCTTGTTGCCCCTACTGTCACTGGGAAAGGACAGCACAAGATTGAACCCAAAACTAAGCACTTCTCCCATTGCAAGAAAGATCAATCTAGTTGGCCAAACTAAATCGATAATTTGAAGAGACTTGCAAAGATATCAAATCATGCATATAAGAATTCAGAGAAGAACCAAATATTGTTCATAGATAAACTTGATCATAAATCCACAATTCATCAGATCTCGGCAAACACACAGCAAAAAGTATTACATCGAATAGATCTCCAAGAACATCGAGGAGAACTTTGTATTGAGAACCAAAGAGAGAGATGAAGCCATCTAGCTAATAACTATGGACCCGAAGGTCTGTGGTAAACTACTCACACATCATCGGAGAGGCTATGGTGTTGATGTAGAAGCCCTCCGTGATCGAATCCCCCTCCGGAAGATAGCCGGAAAAGGCCCTAGATGGGATCTCACGGGTACAGAAGGTTGTGGCGGTGGAAAAGTGGTTTCGTGGCTCCCCCTGATGTTTTTAGGGTATAAGAGTATATATAGGCGAAAGAAGTACGTCGGTGGAGCTCCGTGGGGCCCATGAGGGTGGGGGCGCGCCTACCCCCTGGGGCGCCCTCCTGCCGCGTGGAAGCTTCGCGGAGTTCCAGACTTCCACTCCAAGTATACTGGTTTGCGTATGTTCCAAGAGAGATCCTCACAAAGGTTTCATCCCGTTTGGATTCCGTTTAATATTCCTTTTGTGCGAAACACTAAAATAGGCAAAAAAACAAAAACTGGCACTGGGCCTCCGGTTAATAGGTTAGTCCCAAAAATAATATAAAAGTGCATATTAAAGCCCATTAAACATCCACAACAGATAATATAATAGCATGGAACAATCAAAAATTATAGATACGTTGGAGACGTATCATAACCCTACAGACCCTACATTAATTACAGGTGTGAGACGAGGACCCCCCGCCCTCCCGCCGCCGGAGCGGCAGACGGAGGACGAGGGATCTGGCGCAATGGCGGCGTAGAGGTGGATCGGCCGGGAGATGTAAAAAGTCGCCCCTGAATTGCTGACAGTAAAAGAATCAGGGAGGTCAGCTGGATGTGATAGATAACCTAAGCAATTTAGAGCAACTCCAAAGGGCCGACCCATTTTGTCCGCCTGCGTCCGTTTGGGTCGGCGCGGACAAAAGTGGCGGCCCAACGCACCGACCCAAACCCAAATCACGTCCGCTTCGCGTCCGCGCCGATGCATTTGCGGCCCAAATTTGCGCCCCAAATGCGCCCGCGCGGACGCCGAACGAACGCCACACGCGCCTTCTCGTTGTCCGCCGCGTCCCCACCTGACGGCCGCCCAACTATCCGCTGCCCATGCGGTCAGCTTAATTTATGACCACGGGCCCACGCGTCAGCGACGCGGTCGTCCTTTTTTAAGCCGGCAGTGCGGCGGGGCCGTCCTCATCCACTTCCAGTCGTCCCCGTCCCATCTAGCCAACCCTGTCTCCCCCCCCCCCCCCCCCCCCCCCCCCCCCCCCCCCCCCCCCCCCCCCCCGCGCCGGCGACAACCCTAGCCACCACCAACATGGGCTTGTTCTCCGGCATCGGCAGCAGCAGGAAGGGCAAGGCCCCCGGCCGCCATTCCCCTGCCCTCCCCGCGCCGTCGCGCGCTCCCCGGCAGAGGCAACGCATCAATGTGCCGGTGCACCAGGCGGAGTGGCACTGGCAGCACTGCGTGCCTCTGTCGTACCCCGACGCCACGCTGCCGCATGACTGGCATATGGATCCGGAGAAGACCCCGGTGCCGGCCGCGCCGCGGTCGGCGAGGACCCATGCGGAGGAGGTGCGGCGTCGGTGGGCGTTGCTTACGCCGGAGCAGCGCGCCGACCCGGACTACGCATTCAACTCACCGAACTAGGCTTGTTGGTTTGCCTTCGAGCATGAGGAGGCGAGGCGACGCGGCGTCCGCGGCGTCGACCGCAGCCTGCCGCCGCCCCCGCTCGTCGTCCCCGACGAGGACCAGGAGGCCGAGGCCGCCTACCAGGCGGCCATTAAGGAGAGCGAGGAGGAGGAGTGGTGGAGGGAGGCGGAGGAGGCGGCATTCCAAGCTGCCATGGCAGAGGCCATGGCCTTCTCCGCGGTGGGTGACTGTGTCGTGCCGCCAGTGACCCCGTCGTCCCCGCCCAAAGCCGAGCCGAAGGAGCCGGGCCCCCTCGAGCGCCACTCGTGGACCGGAGTAGTGCGCGAGTGGGTCAGCTCTCCGCCGATCTGGCTCGGGGCGACGGAGGAACATGAGTCAGCCTACCTCAACCACTAGCGCAGCGTTCGGCTGGCCGAGGAGTGCCGGGAGGGCGAGCGCCTCCAGCTGCTCGAGCGCGAGGCCGAGGAGGAGGCGCACCAGGCCCAGGCAGCGGCGGCGCAGCCCGCGGCAGCACAGCCCAACATCGCCGCCCTCTGGAACACGGCGTTCCCCTGGGCCAGCCCTGCGCCGACGCTGATCGACCTCACCGACCCCGATGCAGACGCCGACAACGACGAGGATGAGGACGCCTGGGGCAGTGCGCCGTCGTCTAGTTTTTAGTTTTTTTATGTTTAATTAATGTAATGTGGACTATTGCCAGCCTTCGTGGCCGTCTTTTATGTTTAACTAGAAGAACGCCCGTGCGTTGCAACGGGGCCACATTAACTTTAAGAGTTTAATATCAGTTATGTTAATATTACATTTAATATTTTCATACATATCAAGTGACATTGGTTTTGGTATTTGAAGATTGATTACCATCCGTTAGTTGGGTTACCAAAGAAGAAATCAATCACCATATGTAGAAAAAAGAACTACATTGCATATGCTTACACCTCATTTACTCG
The DNA here is from genome assembly GCF_003073215.2 of Triticum urartu. NCBI lineage: Eukaryota > Viridiplantae > Streptophyta > Magnoliopsida > Poales > Poaceae > Triticum > Triticum urartu. Next base: position 467,659,882 of record NC_053027.1, read on the forward strand.
TGAGAATATATAGAATTGGAGCAAACAAAATCGTATACAGAACACATCATCACTGTTTGATACTCCTGCATGCATTAGTGAAATAAGCACACAAGTTATAAAACCAACTTAGTACAAAGCATAAGATGAAAAATTCTTAGTATAGAATATACGAAAAGGTCCCCACGCTAACACTATGTGCCCTAAAAACAACCAGAAGCGGTCCTGCATCATGATTTATTCGGTACATGTACAATCGTGCATCTGCTCCAGCTCATCAGAAACACAGACAATCATTATGCATATTTTTCGCAAGGTAGCTCAATATGAAACAACCTTGATTGAAACATCATTTCACTATAAATTTGAAGAAAATATGAGATTGGGTCATACACTAAAATACGTGCACATGAACTACCAAAGGCCATGCTAAAATAATATTAGATCTGGTAATTTTGGGATATCCTCACAGGAAGTGATACCAAATAGAAACTTCATCATTTAAATACTCATCGACAATTTTGAGAAATCCTTACATGAAGAAGGAGCAAATAGAAACTTGATCAATCTAAATACTCCTATAATGACCTCAACGCCCTTAAAGTATATATGGACGCATGTGCCACACCGCGTCGATCGCGCCCGCCACTGCCGTCGCGCTCGCCGCAGCCACCGCACCACTGTGACCCGCGTGACGCACACCCTAGCCACACGCCATACTCTCGCTAGCTGCGCTCGCCCCGTCTGCTGCCGCCTATCCCTTCGCTCGCCCCGCAGCCGCGCCCCTGCCTCGCGCCCCCTCCTGTCACGGCCATCTTCTGCCGGCCACCCCCTCAGCCACGCCGGCCGCTTGCCTCGCCTGCTGCATGCTGCTTCCTGCTGCTATGCGATGCTCTACCACTGGTACGCTGTTGCGCCATGTCCTCGACACCGCCGTGGACAAACATGGCGGAGGGATTGTCAATGGAGTACGAGGAGGAGGTGGCGGAGAAGGTGTGGAGAGGCAGGAGGTCTGGGGTGGTGGAGATGTTTATGCAAGAAGGAGCCGGAGCGGAAGAAGAGGTCACAATTGGAAAGAATCGCAAAAAAATCATAACCTGGAGATCTCGTTCCAAAAAAATGCTAATATCGATGGAGGGGTGATTTTCTTCTATAGGTGAAAAACATAGAAAATATTAGTTGTTATCAAGGAAAGGTAAAAATTTAGGAAAGTTAGGATTTTGAACTGATTTCTATGCAAATGGGGTTTTATTGTTTGGTAACGTGATATCAGTATCTGCCCGTTTGTGACGTGTCTGATTAAAAAAGTTTGCAAATGTTAAGAAACTATTTATTGGGAGGAAAGTTTGTGACGTGTCTGTTATTTGTTTCCTAAAACAAATTTGATTTAGATAAGTTAGAAAAGTTAGATTAAAATATATTATTTGTTTTCTGAAAATTTGTTATTTGTTTCCTAAGACAAATTGAGTCAATAAAAGGAATCGATTGATTTGCATAATTTAAAAAAGTTAGGTCCGTGATTTGTTATACGTTAGGAAAGTTCTGGTTGTAATAAAGAATGGAGAGAAAAATAAACCGATGGACCAGGGTGGGAGGGGGTGGTGGGAGGAGAGACGAAAAAAAAGCAATGAAAAAAAACCAGCAAAAATAAACCGTGAAGACTATTCACCAACTGCTCCATTAGGAATAGAGATTAATACTTGTTTTATTTTTAAAATGCTTATAATCATTTCTTTTATTTTTCGTACCGATAGAAATCGGTCGGGCCAGCGTTGGTCGCTCGCGTCGACCCAAACACGATAGCGGACGTTTGTGTCCGTCTGTCAGATCCAAACGGACAAAAGGCGGATAAAAGTGCCGTCCGTTTGGGTCGTCCCGTCGGATAGACATGATAAAATAAGCAGCGAGTACATAAGCCAATCATGATTCACGACATATCTTCCCGCAAAAAAAATGATTCACGACAATATCATCAGTCGTGGGAACGGATCATTAGCCAGCCGCGTAGTCACAGGCACATGCCGCCGGACGAAGAAATCTGCATGTCACAACTTTTCGATCATAATTCTGGAGCCGACGGACGAGTGCGCGCGCAGCCGTCATGGGCTCGGGTCCCCCACGTCTCGGGCGTCTGTCACAGCAGGTGGACCGAGGCTCCACCACTGCGGCACGTGGAGGCTCTCAGCGAGTCATCAGTAGCCAGTCAGCTTTGTCACGGCCCAAAAGAGCGTTTCGTCGTGGAATACTCGCGTTCTCCCATCACACGCTCACCCCACTCTTCAGTCAAATATACGGGCACGCGACGTGCAACGGCACCGTAGTTTCGGTTGCACGGTTGAACACCGTCGGCTTCGATTAACCACGTGCTCATGAGAGAATTACGCGGTCACCACGGCACGGCAAATCTCTCGCTTGAAGCTTCAGATCGCGGCGCGGCGGTAGGATCAGTCTGCCTGAAAACTCCAACTCCAAGCCTGGCTTCAGGTTTGACACGTTCCATTCCGCCCGGACACCGGCCACACCCACACGTCTAATCCCACAAACCGGAGACGCGTCCGTCGTCGTGAACCCGTCAAGCAAGGCCGATCTTGTACACACGCACGCATACGACCTACGTCCACCATCATCGTCACATAGGCAGGCATCGTCAGGTACAAATCTACAACCAACCAGGCACACGAACCTGACCAAGACACAACAGGTTTCTCTCCGTTGCAAAAGCAGCAGCATCATCTGGGTTGCCATCAGCATTCAGCATTCAGCAAGACTCGGCCAATGCTGCTGTTACATACAAATTACAAATGCACCATTGGTAGTAGTAAGGTAAGATGCAACTTGTGTACGCAGCCGGCACGCAGCCATCACCCTGTACAACAACACCTCGCCCATTCACATCACCACATGAGCTGCTTGGCCCCTCTCTTCTTGACGACGGCGTCGAAGCGGCCGTCGACCATGCTGATCTGGTCCATGAGGGACCGCCGGATGTGGCCCGGCGGCGTCTCCGTGATGCCCGCCAGGTACACGTCGGAGGAGAGGTCGAACTTGAGGGAGGCCATGGGCGTGTTGGGCTTCTTCACCAGGTCGTCCTCCAGCATGATCTCCGCCACCCGAGACAGTATGCTGAACGCCACCCCCACAAGAACCCTCGAGTAGGCCTCCACGATGGCGTGCCCCACGTCCTGCACCATCCAAGGTGTTCTTCTCAGAAAAATGCACAAGCAAGCATCGCTTTAACCCACCGGCATGTTGTGCCATGACAAACTTATTATTACCTCGTTATACTGGACCTTCACAACGTCGATGAACGTCGGAGGCAGGTTGGGGAATCTGGACTTCAGAAGCTGGATGAGGGTCTCGACCCTTTCGATGCACGCCGACATCTTCTCCAGCTCCGACGAGCTGTCCTTCATGAACTTCCACGAATGCCGTGCAGGGGACCTCCTGCTTCTCTCCTCTGAGATCCTTTGGTTCCATGCAAACAGTGCACCTTCTAACCGGTTCATGGTCTCCAGCACGCTATGCTCGGTTTTCAGACTCAGAGAAACAAAGATTTCTTCGATGGGAATATAGTCCGTGGTTATGGCATGGTACAGGTCTTCCCCCAAGCTAGATCTGCCAGACTGCAAGTCCAATCAAGTATTCATTATGATCATGCAATCTATTATACAACTCGGTAAAAAATGCGAGTAAATATAATTTGTATACTTGCCTTTGGAAGGGCGTCCATAACAGCCATGGGAATAGGGATCTGAAGCAGGACTTGTTCGTTGATAGACTTGGCAGCTTTGAGGATTTGATGAACAAGTTTAGCCTGAAACACAATCCTTTTCCTCTGGAACTGAGATAGACCTTGTTCAGGGACACAAGGGGATGGAAGCCACCACTTTTTGGTCTGTCTTTCACCATTATTTTTGCCCCGGCCACCTGATCGGCTGCCACTCTCCACGTACCAATACTCCGTGTCCACCATTGAGTCCAGAACTTCCTGCATATTTGGTTGCATATGCCATTGGTAAATCCAAACTGTCGCAAACACGCATAATTTGCGGAATATGCAATATTTGTTATGGACAGATCGATGTTTTTTTAATAGAGATGAAAATTGTGTTAGATCTGCATATCCATATAGTGCTCTCTATCAAAGATAATTTTAAGAGATGAAAACATAGTGGCAACATACAATTAGCATGGAATCAAGCTTCTGTAGAGCAGGAAGGTTCACATGAACATCTGAACGGGCCTTCGGGGTCATAATCTGCATGAAGTAACCAAACAAAAGAGTTTTTACATCTCAGATAAACTTCATGCAAACAGAGAACACTTAATTCAGTTGCTCATTAGCCATTACCTCAAACATGCACCCATCTGCTCCATTTTGCTTTGTGGGTACCAGCTCGACCATGTAGGTCGTAGGAGAAAGCAACCAGTCCATTTCCTTCCGCCACCTGATCTTTTTTTCCTCACACAATGGTTCCAACTTCCACAGCTCTCCAAAAATAGTGGCTGTCATGGCGAACACTCATTTTAGTGATGATGACGGTATAGAAGGAATACTAAATTGGGTAGCTTGTGAAGTTCAGTATACCTGAGAGATTGGTTATGCCATTGGACAAGGCCAGAGCAGCGCAAACTCCTCTGGCACCTCCAGAAACGTCATCACCAAGCAGTAGCTTTGCAAACTTCTCCTTCATGATTTCGATATCAGCAGCACTCAACGTATATGTGATTGGGTTCTTCCCTTTGACAGGGAGTAGATGGATAGCATCGAGCGTATCCAACTCATAAAGTGAATGCTCCTCCTGCTTGCTCAATGGAAGGCATTGGGAAGAGAAGGAAGAGCCATCAACATCTTTGCTGGAGGAGCAACTTGAAGCTTCATCTTCAAGGGAATCAGCGGTGACACAGCCATCCGCCCCTGTTGTTGCACTAACGCCACTATCCTCATCATATGAGGAACTGTTGAAAATGCAGCTCTCGAGGCCATTGTATGTCGTCACCTCTGCATCAGTGGATATTTTTCAATTTATATGCACAACTCAAAAAATATATTACAGAGACATATGCACTGAAAATGCTTAGTCAGATGCCACGGCGCAATAGCACCTGAGCATAGGATATCGCAAAGAACGGATTAAAATAGGATATACAACTGCTATTGGATTCTTTGGACCACTGAACTTATGCAAGCATACATATGCACCTTATTGGGAATATTTTAAGTAAGCTTTGCAGCTCATCGTGGTTTACCAAGAACAAACACAGGAGTAACTATGAATTGACCAATGTACGTCCATTGTTAATTAGATAGGAGGAACGATAATTAAAGTAGGCATTGCAGCGTCTGGGACTCTTTCGTCCACTAAGCTTACAAAAGTGCATACGAGCGCTTCGTTAGAACGATAACGCAAGTTAGCTGTTGATGTTCCAGGTGATTTAAAGAGAACCCCTGGTTAACCAAGGAATGAGTACAGCAGTAAAGCCAACTACGCATTCTACAGTCAGGTGCTGACCATTCATGGACAAACTTAGAACGACGTTATAAGTAGGCTATCCCACATGCTTTTCTGATGAGATTATAACAATCCATCTCAGGGGAACTTTGAAAGTGCATCTGCAAAAGAATCGTGTGCATCTCTGTACGACGGTATAGACTACATAGTTGTGACCCAGACTTAGCTTAATCTAAAGTCCAAACTACCTATTAGCTATAGTATCATCACAGAAACGGCTTACAAAAAAGCTCCACTCAACGCAAAACAACCAAGCGAATCTCCACACCCCATAAAACAGCCATCGTCTATAAAAGTTACAATTTTACAATAGAAATCCTGAGAAAGCAGCAACGTCCTTATTCAAAGATCAAATAAATAAAATACAGAAAGAACATCATGCAAAAACTCATTGTTTGTAGCCCGCATTTCCACACAGAAACTAATTATCGGCACTCCATCCAGTGACCTACGCCGCGCAAACCGTGGCAGAAAGATTCTCACGAGGTGCACACACATTCTGCAGGCATACGCTCGCCCCACATGCTCGTAGACAGGTTATCCTGCCGTTACGCGTAGTGGTACCAGTACCAGCCAAGTCGTAGGCCCTGTTTCTACCTGCCCTGCGTCTCGTCTCAAAAGCAGCAGCGTGCTACCACGTTAGCCCTTTTGCCCCCAAAGTCAATGGACGCCGCACTTGGCGTTGCTGGGAGCGGCCGGGCCCACACCCCGCTCCGCTCTACTGTATAAACAACTCTACGGGAAGCTACAGAAATATACAAACGGACGCGGAACGGACGGCACCAGAAAGGAGCCAAAAAGTAGCCGGAGAAAAGAGATCTTCACGGGTTCGAAGCGAGCCGTTGATGGGTAGCCGGAGGCAAGAGTCGGTGATTAATGGCAACCATACTGTAATCGGACTAGTGCCAGTGTTGTGTTGCCAGGGGACGTGAATGCCCGGATTCTATCGATCAGACAAGGAGATCATAAACTAGTACTACTACGGTGTACTAGCTCCAGTTGCCGTGTCTCTCTCTTTCGTGGCCGGTGATCCCCATTTACTTCCCACGTCGCACAGCAGAGTGTGGCAGCATCGCCAGCCTCTGACGAGGAAGCCTGCGCGCAGGGGTACGCGGTGAACAGTGGGGGCTGGCGCAGGCCGTTCCGAATGACAGTACCACCCGGAGTTATGCTGATCGTCTCTACCAGGCCCGGCGGCTTTGATTTGGAGAGCAGGTGAAAGGGTTGCAGATAAAAGGTCCTAATTTCGGGCCAGATTTGGGACCTCCCGATGCAGCACGGCAGGACGCCCGGGGTTTGCAGAAACGGGCATCCAACAGCTAACAGCTACTAGTACCACTACCAACTCGTGCACTTGAGGATATAAAATGGTAACGAAGATACGAACATAAACTGCCTTAATGAACACCACATGAACAGATCAAAAATCTAGACCAAAAATGTCACTACCAGGAAGGAAGAGGGGGGAGGGGACAGGGGTCTGTCTTGTTATGCTTACTTTCCGGCTCTTGGTCCATGTCGACGCTGAAGTCCTGCGGCCGCCGCCGGCAGCAGGCCAGCGTCTTCATCCTCATCTTCCTTCCTCCACCCCGGCAAGCACGATCAGCGGGAGCCCAACCTGAAACCCAGGAGACATCGCAACGGGCAGCAGCGTCAGGACGAATGAAAACCAATCTCAAAACAACTAGTAAATGCGCTGCCGCAATAAACACGGGGAGCCGTACGCGGCGGCGATCGGAGGCGAGGCGAGGCGACCGGCGAACGGCAAGAGATGGAGACGGGCTCCCGTCTGCCTGCACGGCCGAAGATTTTAATCCCCTCACCCCTCCCTTTAATTTGTTTACCGCGACGCGCCACCTCCCTCGCCCACGGCCACGAACGAAGGAACGAACGAAAAATCGCGCCTTTTCAGATGCTGGGTAATGATTGACGCATCGGCGGCGCAAAGGCAAAAGCGAAAAATAAAGAATTGCTAATGGAGGAGGAGGAGCAAATCTAGCGAGGATGCGCGGCTATGGGATGCATTGACGGCGCGATATTGCGCATTTACTTGTTACTAATAATCGGAGGCGTCGACTGATGATGATAAATCCGTTGTGCGTCTTTGCTGTCCGGACGGGTGATTTATGGGCGCAACGGAAACGGAGGGAGGGCGGTGCTACGGCTGGCTGGTGGTGACGCGTCAGGGGGGAGGGGGGCTCGCCGGTCGAGGCACTGGCGGCCGTGCAGGCGGTGCGGAGGCGTTGGGATTTTGAACTTTGAATTTTGAACTGGGCCGGTGGGTGGGAGGGGGTCGGGAAAGAAGCAGGGCTCACGAGGACATGGGCACCGCAGTAGGCTTTCTGTTGTGAGCTTCGCTATGCTATGCTAGCTTTTAGTGCGGGACGACGACTGTGCTGTGAGGCGGAAAGCGATGACCTGAGCAAAAAAGATGTGGGGGGGAGGTGAAAAGAGACGGGGTGAAAACTGAAAAGGCCCCGAGGTTTGTTGGCTCGCGGCTTTTCCTCCTCCCCGGCGCTGGTGCCGCAGCGGGGCGATGACGACCTGACCACGGCCTCTCCCGAGAACTAGGGAAGGGCGCGGCTCGCCTCACTGCTACCGTGCGGTGGTGACAGCTTTTTTCATGGCGATGGAGATGGGACGAGCAGAGCAGGAATGGGGTTCGACGGGGAGGGTTCCAGCTCGAATCGCGCCAGCATTTCTAGGGACGAAGTTATTGCGAAATGTAGAGGGGAGGGGAGCGGCGGTACCTTTGCGGCGGCGGCGTCTGGAGCCGAGAAGTCAGCGGCCGGAGCGCTCCGGCATGGATCTGCGGCCAAGGAAACGAGGGGCGAGTATGAGGCGATGAAGAGAACCTCAATCAAGAAGGAAACCACGAACAACAAATGGAAATACTAGCTGCCTGACTGGGCATGAGCTTACCAGCGGTCCGAACGGAGGGAGGCGGGGGGCAGGCCTCGAGCGTGAAGAGGCGGAGGAGGCAGGGCAGCGAAGAAGAAGGAGGCAGGGGAGGAGGGAGGCGTGTGTGTCCCTGTGTGTGTGAAGGGGGGCTGCTGGTAGTGGTAGTGGTAGTGGTAGTGGCAGTGGTGGTACTCTGCTCTGTCTGACTATGTTGCGATAGATAATGAATGCGGCAGGAAGGGAGAAAAGAACAGAAAGCGGAGCGAAACCAGGATGCCGAGCATGTGAGCGTGCAGGTGCCGCCGGATCAAATATACTACGTACCACCCCCGCAACAGCACCATCAACGGCCGGCCTCCCCCTGGGATCTGCTCCGTACCGCTAACCAACGGAGCCCACCCGCGCTAATCAGCGCCTCATCCTGCTCGTCTCGTCTGCTTCGCTCGCTCGCTTGCTCGTTAACCTCTCGCAGCCGGCAGCTCGCTCCACCACGGGCTGGCCTTTGGTTGAGATCCTGAACCCAAAAAAGAGGATTTCTTTTCGGTATCTTTCTGGTAATCACGAAGGGGAAAAAAACTTTCTTGTCAGTGTGGTGTGGCAGCGACGCCGCCTACCTACCCATGACGACGGGAGCACGCGGGCGGGATCCAATGCCGCTCGCTGCAGCGGCAGCGGGCGGAATCGTTTGCTTCCTCCCTTCTCCTACCTCTCTACCCTATCCCTGGCACCTCATTTGTCACCTGTCTCGGCCTCCATTTAGTCGAACCGCTTGCCCTTTTCTTCCTCCTCCCCATCACCGACCGATCACTTCAGCCCAGGCACGCTTCTACACTTTCACACTTCCCGGTCAACTTTACTTTAACTCTGCGCGCGCGCAGATGGTCACTCAGAGCCGTTGGATGCCGGATGGACGGCGGAGATTCGCGACCATACTCTTCCTGTAGACCAGGGGTATCCGAGGCCTGACGGATACGTTTGACGTTCCTACACGCACCGCCTTGTCCTCTTGCGTCACGTGCGGCCACTGGCCAGCCATGCCACTACACACGTTCCCGCACGTACTGCTACTTGGCATCCTGGCTGGCCCGATGGGTATACCGGATCCTGGACGTACGTAGTACGCGCTGAAGTGAAACCAAAGGCCATTGATGAACGTGAGCCCGGAAGAAGAATGGAAGGGGGCTACGGACAAAGCGTTCGTTCGGCGGACGGAGCAGGCAGGAATGCGTGCAAGGTTTTTGGTCCCCGGCCCACTCGCCCCGCATAGTCGCACTCTTTCGGTCGGTTTCCTTTCCCAGGCGCGCCACGCGACAACGGGCGCATGTTGCTTCTCGGGCCCGGGGCTACGGACACGAACGCACACGCACACGCACAGTGACGGTATAATACGGCACCGTCTGTATTGTACGTGCTGCTAGACTGCTAGTGGTGGGTCGTTGGAAAGTTCGTCTCCGTGTGCGCACGCGAACTCCTACCGGGCCGGAGCGCCGGTCCCTCCCGCCGGCATCAACCATGGTTGGGTGGATAGAAAGCGTGTGGCGTGTCGCGTGTGTGCGGTGCATCGATGAAAACTAACTCTGGGGCTGTAATATGTGCACCGGCCAAATACCCCACCACAAGTTTAGAAGAACTCGATCCCCGCCGCGTCCGGGTGAACCGAAATGACAGGCATTCGGTCGCTACTTGATTCTTTCCAACAAGAACCACATGTCTCAAAAATGATTGTTTGTAAAAAAGGTTGTGGATTGCTTGCAGGAATAGAATGTCAACCCGGGCATCATGCATGCATTTGAACTCATTTGAACCCGTCCAAAACGTACGCTTCAGATCAACCAAAGGCCAGCACACCATACAGGACTGGACAGGACAGGGCACATGAGTGATCGTGCACAAGCGGACGCACCGCTCAAATGCGCCCCCGTTTCCCGCTGCACGCAAGCTATGCATACCATGGTGAATCAGCGATTCGGCGACCGAAAGAGGGGGAAGGATACTATACCATACCATATCAGCGAGGAGGCCAACTTCACCGCGCGATCCCAATTGGACGTCCCCTTTGCCCGGATTCGGTCCGTTTGGGTAGAGAGATAGGGTCGTGTCCGGGCCTGTTCTGAGATGCGGTGGCCGTGCGTCCAGCACGCGGCCGCATCCTTCGGCCCCATCCTGTCCGGCACGGTCAAAAATGTCCATATATTCATATCAAAACAAGTTTGCACGTTCAAATATTAATCGTCTGAAAATAAAAATAATTTTATAACCCAATCGGAATTGTCTCTAAATAAAATAATTTTACAACCAAATCGAAATTGTCTTGAATGAACCAATACATTTATTGGTTGCCAATGTGACTCCACACATGCTCAACCAAGTCATTTTAAAGATCCAAATGACTGTGCCAATCACGCAGCTCACAATGGAATTGGACAAACTGTTCAATCAAAGAGGCCGCAATGATCACCTCGATGCAGCAGGGGTGGTTGGCGGCCGGCTACTGGCCGCTCTGGAGCACTCGTCGGAAACAGCCGTGGTACGTCGCCGGCGGTTGTATCCCCTCTGCCACCGGCTACGACGGTGACGGACAAATCTCCTCCAATCGACGGCCAAAACTACGGCGAAAGCGCTAACGTGGTGACGGCCATGTCGAGACGCCCGGGGAGTGCGAAGTGAGGAGGCGGTCAGAGAATAATGACGGTGCCGGCGGTGGGGTTGGACGGGGAGAGGGGATGGAGGCGTTGGAAGCGAAAGGACTGGTAGTGTTCCCGACAGGCGGGCCACGGGGGGACAAGGGCATGCGGCGAGCCCGTCCGCGCGATGTCTGTTTCACCACAAACCCGACGCAAGTTTGTAGCAGGAATGCGTCAAAAACGGACGGAATCCGGACATTTATCTATTTGGGGCCGCGCGTTGGGCCGCGCTATTCATCCGTTTTACTCCCAAACGAACACATCTGAACAGGATAGGGTCGCGCGGTGAAGTTGACCTAACGAGTGAACGACCAGCTAGCGCGCAATGCTGAGTATCATCGATGACGCACGGTCGATCGGTCACGTGCCAAGTGCCTTAGACGAGAGGGCAAGGCAAGCAACGCCGCATGAGTGTAGTAGGCCGTGCAGCGCGCACGCTCGAGCCGCTGTGCGGTCCAAGCTGCTGCTGCTGCTGTCCAGCAGAATGGAGAGCGACGCGTCAGCGCACACATCACCTCCGATGTTTGGGTGCATGGTGCGGGTAGGCCTGTGGCGTTCCCAAGGTTATTTTTTTGCCTCTCCTTTTCTGGCACGGCACGGGCAGACGCCGACCCTCACGCACGTACGCTCTAGGTTGCATCATCATGAAGATCAAGCATATAGCAACCGATCGGAAGTGGGTCTCATCCCATTTCGGCCCGTTCATCGGCATAGCGCATGGCGGTTTCGAGGACACGAGCGAGCGATTAGGAAGAATGCAGATTAACGACCCGCCGATCACTGTACGGTCCTCGAATTCGCGGCCGACCACCTTGTGTCTAGCACGCCGGTGCCGGTCGAGAGACCTAGAAATGGGACGAGTTTTTCGCCGATGGGGACGACTGGCCCGGGGAGGTCAAACGGGGACGAGACGACGGCGAAGCAACGCCGCTCCTTTGGCTTGCTTGAATCCCCGGCACGGTTCAGATGAAACCAACGACTGCCTTGTTCTTCGGTGGTGAGCTCCCGGCGGGGTTTCTGTCCTTTTTTTAAGTTCGGTGTAATCGGGTACTAGTCCTTTTCTCAACGAGCTGACTTAGAGCATCCACAGTCGGAGGTTGTAAATTTAGACTCTCAAATACCCGTGGATGTATCCGGACACGCCTGCGGACACTGACCGGGCGTGTCTTAAATTTTACAATCTACAACCACGTATCCTAATCTCAAAACATCTATTAGATGCAGGGCCATCCACGTCGATCATTCTGTCCGCCTTGGGCCGGCTCGGCACCGAAAATTGCTCATACTTAACATTTTCACATCCATATTGGTCCCACCTTGCCGACTGAGAGCTAGTTGACCAACTTAAATATCCGGGTCGCCCAAAAGGGATAAGCTTCTGACATCATTGCATCCTTTGTTAAGGATACGGACTCTTACTATGAATCTTCTATGTTTATCACATAGAAGATTTATTATAGTCAGGGTCTATACCCTTCGCATAGGGAACATTGGTGCCGGCTTGTCTTTTTTTGAATCATGTCCATGCATCAAAACAAAATAAAAATCTAGTGTCATTGTAGTAGAGGTATCAACATATATGATCGAGACAAACTTGACACTCGATGAACAATCATCAGTCAATGAAATACAATCTAGTGTCAAATATATCTCGATCACACATGCCAGAATTGATAGACCTACACAACAACAACCAAGCTTGCCGCCATCCGCTGGTGTAGCTATTTAAGTTGGGCGGCATCCGCCTCGGCCGGCGATGTGGGACTAAAATTTGGTTGCACCAATGAGAGATGGAGAAGCTTCGGTCGCTGCAGGTGGGACCGCTACAACCTGCAGCGGGGTCGGCGGGCGTGTCCGGGCGCCCTCATATCCATCTCATATTTGGGTTAGATATGAGGGGTGTCGGTCAGCCCGGGCATTCAAGACGCCCGTCTGAGTCAAAAAATCGTGACAGGGCAGTGGCCGGACGGCCCACCCGGGCCTATGAGGTGGGTTTGAGAGGTCCGGTTGTAGATGCTCTTATTAATCAAGTATGGAAACAATACAACTTAGGAAAAAATAAAACATATGTGAGCAACAGAGCACCATGTCAAAAACAAAGCACCATTATTTTGCTCAAGTGTTTTGGTGCAAGATTGGTATACTTAGAGGTGCTTTTGACTATTTTTTAAAAGTAAATGCTTTTGCACTATAATAAGTTAAGAAGAGAAGCTATCCAACCTATCATTGATAGGATCATTAAGAACATTTCTCGGTGGATGGGTAACCATCTCTCAATATGGGTCTGTGGGCTTCATGGAGTAAGAGGTATTTCTCTGGTGGTAAAAATTGGGAAAACGTTCTTGATTTCAAATATGGAATTTCTAGACCTAATTTGCTTTCGTCTAAAACTGGCAATTTTGTTTAGGGATTTCAATATTGCTCTGCTGACTTCATGGAGTAGGAGGTATTTCTCCGGTGGTGATAAAAATTGGCAAAAACAAGTCTAGGTTTTAAATATGTAACTTCTAGACCTAATTTGATTTTGTCTAAAACTGGCATTGGTTCCCGTTTTCGGAAAGGGATAACTTGCACCATAACTGCTTCTACAACTTTTAACAGATAGAGACTAGGAAATGGAGTTAATATTAGCTTCTGGGGTGATATTTGGTTAGAGGATTTGTTCCTTGGAAACAGATAGGGCGATTCAGTGGAGCTGCTCTTGCCCATGAAGAGTAGCAAAAAGAAAAATAATCTGCAAATTTTCAACATCCAAGATATTCGGGTGTGCAATACGTGTGCGAATGTTCATTGTGTTTGGACATTTTGAGGTCATGACGAAAAAACAAAACTTGTCACTCAAAGAAACTTTGAAAGAAAAAGCACCGTTTAGAAACTATTTTTTTTTTGTTTTGCTAGAGCTCCTCGGATGTCCAAACACCATGAAAATTTGCCTGCACCCGAGCATCTTGGATGCCAAAAGAAGTAGGAGGTATTTCTCTGGTAGTGATAAAAATTGGCAAAAGGAGTCTAGGTTTCAATTATGTAACTTCTAGACCTAATTTGATTTTGTCTAAAACTGGCATCGGTTCCGTTTTCGGGAGGGATAACTTGCACCATAACTGCTTCTACAACTTTTTACAGATGGAGAGTAGGAAATGGACTTAATATTAGCTTCTGCCATGATATTTGGTCAGGGGATTGTTCCTTGAAAACAGACAGGGCGATTCAGTCTGAGCTACTCTTGCCCATGAAGAGTAGCAAAAAAGAAAAAATAATTCTGAAAATTTTCAACGTCCAAGATATTCGGGTGTGCAATGCGCGTGCAAATGTTCGTGGTGTTTGGACATTTGAGGAGGTCATGACGAAAAAACAAAACTTGCCACTCAAAGAAACTTTGAAAAAAATGCACTGTTTAGAAACTTTTTTTTGTTTTGCTAGAGCTCCTCAGATGTCCAAACACCATGAAAATTTGCCCGCATCCGAGCATCTTGGATGCCAAAAAAAGAAAATCAGATTCTTTTGAATTTTCTTTTTTATCACTGTTCATCGGGTGTAGATGAGCCTGAGCTCAGATAGCAATTACAATTTGTTTATATATATGTAATCAACAGGATTGTTCAGTATCCCAGGTCTGGGATGGACCAACCTGAAGTTCTTTTCAGGAGATGTGTAGATGTGAAGCTTTTCTGAGATTAGCAAAAATTGCTTTGCTTGTTAGAAACTGTGACTCTTCCTTCTTATAGAGATTGCCCAGTCTGGCTATTGGAGCCTTCTGGCTGTTATTCTGTTAAGTCCTTCTATAATGCCATAATCTTTGGACATGTGGTCTCACCCCAAGAATTGATTAGGAAGATTTTGACTCCTCAAAAAAATTATGTATTCCTTTGGTTGTGTTTTATAAGCAAAAATCAACTACGGATAATAATCTAGCTAAGAGATGGACTGTCGATGACATGGCTTTCTATAGTTGCAACCGACAAAGCTGACACGATTAGGAGGCCTCTAGTTTGCTCTTGCGGCAGCTGGTCTAAAGACTTGTGGGCTTTCCTTTTCAGACACCAGGACTTGTCGCTTGTTTGTTGCTTAGGACGAACACGTTCCAATCAAGTGTTTCAAGACAAAAATAGCAAGGTTGAGAATGAATAATCTCTGTTCGCTTTATTCAGTAGAAATGCTTACAGAATGTCAAGTTTCTGACTCAAGCAAAGCAGCAAACAAACCTTTGTAGGAGAAAAAGAGAATTACTGTTCACTCAGGGCAAGCCGTGGGAAAAAAAGGACTCACGCCACATAAGAATACGCACTCACAAACCACAAGGAGAAAAGAGGGGAGAAAAAGAAAATGTACACTTCAGTTAGCGACAGTCTTCGGCGCACAGCGAGGATTAATCTTGCACGTAATATGGCTCCTCAGGGTGCACCAATAGGCTTCTAAGCATTCGTGTCTCAAGATGCCAAAACTATTATCACGATAAGCAAAACCACCCCAAAGATCACCATAAGCAGGCAAAGCTGCACATGAAATGAATGGGTAGGGTAAAGAAAATAGCTAGAACAGTGACAATGCAGTAATTTGTACGAGTCTAACGTACCAAGGATGAATTTGACTTCTGAGTCTTGGACGCTTTGCCGATTTCTTTCTTCGCTTCACTGGTCGCAGCTGCAGAGTTTTCAATGTTGCTGTCGACTTCCTCTGTTACCAAAGATGACGGCGTTAGCTAGTAAGTCAAGGAACAGGAGTGCGCAGAATGTAATGTAAAACGTGCCTATTACGCCTCCTTGCGCATGCACGAGCGTAGCAAGATCCTTAAATGCTTCATGTACTTCACCAATCTGCTGTTGGATGTCTTGAATCGCCTGGTCCCTTTCCTCGATGATAGCCTCATTGAAAACAATTTCATTATCCAATTGCAACACCTCTAACCTGCAGAGTAGCATGGCACATCCGAAAAAATGTGAGAGGAATGGATTCCTTTTTTTGCGGGTAGAGAGAAATGGATTCTGCTGATTCTTGCATACAATATTGATCTTTTGGCTCAAAAAACACATATTAGGATTTTAATTAAGAATCTTGCATGCCATATTTTAACACCATGTGTTTCAACAAACAGGACTTGCCAGTCTAAAAAGGTTATGTGACATAGAGCCCCTATGAGCTTCCCTATGTAATGAGGAATCGAGCAAAGCCCAACAATTTAGGACTGAAGAAATTCTGAGTTAAGAAAGAAGCTTTGGACACATATTGTTCATGGGTTGACAGAGGAGGCTGAACTCTAGGACTTGAATACCTCATTGTCCCTTGGTAGTTCAGTGGTAGAGCGATCCGCTGATGTTAATTTACTGGTGTAGGTTTGAATCCTACTTGGGGAGATTTTGTAAATAAATAAATAAACAAAAGGGATTGCTTTGACCCTTTGGAGTAGGTAACTCAATTGTCAATGCAGCAAAGCTTCAATTCATATGGCAATCAACTTGTACAAACTCACGATTAGTTACCACACTGCACAACACAATTTGGACCCGGTCAAAATAGTGCATGAGCAGCATATTCTACCTCTAGGGAGGGGGGGGGGGGGGTCTACAATTTAGGCATGAGACCTGTTAAAACATATAATCGGATCAAGAGACAGTAAAACTCATGAAGCAATGTACTGTCTACAAGACAAACTAAATACTGCAGGGTATCAGCAGTCTTTTACACAATCTTTCAGAAGTTCATAGTGCCTATTCTATCACAGCCATGATCAAGTATAAAAAGGATGCAACTACAATAGTTGAATGTTTTTCATGTGAGAAGTGAACAGATAGTGGTAAGCAAATAAAGCTAGGCCACTGACAGCAAATACCCTGCCACGAACTTGAAGCAATAACAAAAAAAGGACAACGAGAACACTGACCTGTTTGGTTCTGCAAGCAATGCGCGCTGTTCAGGCATTTTATCAAAATCAGATCTTCCATCATTCATAGTATAGCTGTATCACAACAACAGTAAGGGATATTAAACTAGTCAAATCTGCACAATAAAGAGCTTATGTTTCCAACAAAACAGCATCACCAGCAGAAGCCATCGTCAAATTTGCAAGTAAAAAGTGGGGTAATTACAGAGAACAGGAAAATACTATCTTATACTATTAGTTAAACGAGCATTTTCTGCATATACCAAAAGGGAGAAGAGTTGCTCTACTTAAATCCCGAAATCAAGAATGAACAATAATAAATGCTTGATTATGCATGCCAAACAAAATCCATCAGTCAGAGAGAGAAAATGTCAATACAAGCCAGACAGTATCCCTGCTAGGGGTTGTCAGTATCGGGAATGATTTGCCATGAAAATTGCCACAATCAAGTTATAGTTTTCTAGAGCGGTATGGTATGGTCAGAATGATTCACATACAAAACATCATCCAAATGATCCAATTATTCCAAATTTAGCCTTCCCCATTTCTCCAATAACGGGACAAAGTAGGACAATACTACTAGCGACTGGTTAGAATTAGATGCACCCCACTAATATGTCCACTGTGCCAGATCAGTAAAGGGAGCCTGTGCGAGATGTGCCCCTGCACAGAGCCCCCAAATATCTAGGGCCCCCAATTTGTTTATACGTTCTATACTTATTAAAAATAATTATGAGATTAGTCATGAATTGAAGGATTATGCAATAAATACATGAGTTTTACTACTGTGTATCTGAACACCGCATGCAAGCCTCTCCATTTTCATCTCGTCCAATCTCAGCTGCACATTTCTCTTCTAATTGCAGCGCACCATGCTCTTCCTCTTTCAATCACATGTGTAGCAAGCAGCATCCATGTGAAATTAACTACAACTTCAATTTTCTTCATAGTAGTACACCTTTTGACTAATATTTTGTTCATAATTTAAAAGGGCAGCCCGGTGCACGCAGATCCCGCTTGCGCAGGATCCAGGCAAGGGACCGACCACTTTGGGTCTTTTCAAGTGCTATAATTTCTCCAAAACATATCTAAACTTAAAATTTTGAGTACATACTTATGTTCTACAACGACACAAGATATACTTAGTGGATTGGCTATTATAGCACTTGAAAATGAAGTTTAAGAGCATAACTGAAGAGGAATGATATAATGATGGAGGGGCAGGCCTGGCACAGTGGTAGAGTCTCTCCACTTGTGGCCTGGAGGCCCTGGGTTCGAACCAGACTCCTTGCAGAATTAAAGGGTAAGGCTGTCTAGAAATTCCCTTCCCCAGACCCCACCTTGTGTGGGAGCTTTCAGCACTGGGTATGCCCTGTAATGATAAAATGGTGACACATTTATGCTACTCGCTTAATGCTCGTGTGTTGCTATTGAAGTTACTTTTTGTTATATATTATCAGTTGTTTAAACACTTGTGCCACCATAGTCCCAGAGTGGCTGAGTATGTGTAAAATGTAAAAAATTATCTCAAAACATACATCAGTTGAATCAACCAATAGTCCTCCATAGAATGGATGACAGCTGTGGTAATTCGAATTAATTTAAGACGTGAATACAGTACACTGCCACCAACTCAGATCTTTATAAGAGTAAAAATAAAGAAAATATAAATTTGTAGGTAATGATTCCAAAATTTTATATTTGACAGTCGTAGCTCTTAGAACAATTATTAGTGGTATGATATGAAAATAAAACTTTTCACCGGGCTCTCAGGTACGGCCCTGAACTGTGCAACTCCTTTTAACATATAAATGTAGCTATTCATGTGTAATGAAACACATGAGATAAAACTTCTGGATGAATTGATATTAGAGTGGACAAGTATTATTACCTTGGCTGAGCACCCTGGGGAACAACCGGCTTATATGCCATCTCCCTCTGAATTGCAAGATTCTGAAGTTTCCTGAATTCCTCCATCGTCGCAGCAAAATCTTTGGCAAGCTTCATGTCAGCTACCCGCTTGTCTGCCTGCAGGTGACACCCAAATTCATTAGCTTATTTGTTTAAAGGGCCTCATCCAGGCAGAAGTACTGAATCTTGATCTAAAAGAAGGGAATATAATCGTAGAAAGGTGGTGAAATATTACTGACACTAGTTCCAGTGCTCTTGTCTGCTTCAGCAGCACTCGTCAGCTTCTCCTTCGCATCCTTCGCCAATTGCAGGACTTTATGACTAGTCTTCTGCCTGCGAGGAAATCGTTGCGGCGCACAGTAATTCAGAAAGTGACACCAGCATGCCGTGAAGGCATTAGCCCCCTCGATCCTAGTACCAGTTAGAGCACAAACTATGTGCTCCTAACTTGAAATGGGCAAAATTGTTCCAAATAACTAGCGCACGATGAAATTACGCGAGCGAGAGGAGAGGGGGTCGAGGACAGACAGCTGATCACGGAGGGCGGGCGTGTCCTTGGGCGTGCCGAGCGAGTTGAGGAGGCGGCGGTAGGAGGACACCGCGGTGGTGATCTGGAAGACGAGCGCGCGCGTGGCGTCGGCGCCCCTCCCCCTCCGGGGCGCCTGCAGCGCCCCGGACTCCAGATCCGCGAAGCTCATCGCCGATCCCTCCCGCCCTCGCGCGCCGGCCGATGCCCGCCGTCGGGCCCGTCCACTCGGTCACGCCGTGCGGCGAAAGGTGGCGGGGGCGGTCGGCCGGACTCGCCGGAGCGTAGCGGGGTACGGTAAGGGCAGCAGGGGTCGCCGTCGGTCGCCACCGGCCACGCAGTGAGGTGCGCCAGTTTCTTTATTATTCCATGGGATGGATTGGCTGTTGTTGCGATCAAATTGATTGATGGGAGTGGGGGTGATGGGGCAGCACGAGGTGCCACGAACTGGAACAGGCGTCGCGGGCTCGATCCACGCCCGGAATTTGGGAGGAGCGCTTGGCATCGACCGCACCGCACCCCCCGGTCGCGGTCGCACCGCACCGGCATGGGTCCAGCCGGGGCCCCGAGGACGAGCAGGTCGGCCGGAGCGCCGAAACACGATCACGAATTATCGTCACCGTCTAAGGTCTAAAAGATCTTATATTGGTTTATAGAGGGAGTACCTCTTTAATATTGTTTGGCAACGGAGGGTTATAGAAAAAATCTCTATCACGACTAGCCAATCTGGAATGGCAGGTTCTTTACGATGAAACCAGCCCATTAGATTTTGTAGCAAATTTATCTTCATAAGCATCATTCATATCGTCATAACATAAACATAGCAAACGTCAAGTTCATCAAAAAAGATATTTCAAACGAATTCAAGGGATCAAAGCATTCATCCTTGGGTAAGTATAAAGGAAAATTAAATAATGTATGGGATAAAGATTTATTTTTTTTAGAATGTGCGCACGGGTGATCAATCCACTCTTTCTCCTTTTATTCTTCATTCTCCCCCTCATCTTTTCATTTAATGAGCTCGTAGTTTCAGCAATTTCTTTTTCCATAGGAGTTTACAAAATATTAGTCTCTTCCAGGACAGCATGCATCTCTCAATAAATTCTTTGATATAAACATTAGAAGTATAGTTTTGAGAACAATATTTAAGTATGGAAATTTTTCAGATTTGTAAAGGATACCACCACACTTTTTAAGCAAAGCAAAGACTCAATTTCATAGGCACCTTTAAAACCAAAAAAATCTTCAATTTGTTCGACATCATAGTAATTATAAATACCATTAACATAAGAAGTCGAGATTTCATTACTATTAAACTTACATTACATTGGTAGGAGAAGTGTTTAGGGTCCTCAGAACAACAAGTAAAATCATGTAAGAGCATAAATTCCAAACAATGTATTTGATCAGTGTTTTCCTTTTTGAGACAAGCGGTAACACGCAAGATAAGCATGCTCATTTAATGATTTTTCCTCAACTAAGTTAGTTGGGTTTTCAACATGAGCACAAACGAAGCGAGGATAATCCAAGTAGAAAGCTTCGACAGTAAAGATTATAGGTGGTTCCTCAACCATTAGGTTAGCAAGTACAACTATTTTTTTGGTATTTTACATTTCATACCCATAACTAGAGATAGAAACAAGAGCATAAAGTAAAATCTACTTAGAGATAAAGTCAACAAGCACACATGAGAATACTCACCCCACACTATTGATCCCTGTCGGTGTCAAAACCGGCGGATCTCGGGTAGGGGGTCCCGAACTGTGCGTCTAGACCGGATGGTAACAGGAGGCAAGGAACACGATGTTTTACCCAGGTTCGGGCCCTCTTGATGGAGGTAAAACCCTACATCCTGCTTGATTAATATTGATGATATGGGTAGTACAAGAATAGATCTACCACGAGATCAAGGAGGCTAAACCCTAAAAACTAGCCTATGGTATGATTGTTGTATGATGGAGTTGTCCTACGGACTAAAATCCTCCGGTTTATATAGACACCGGAGAGGGTTAGGGTTACACAAAGTCGGTTACAATGGTAGGAGATCTTGAATATCCGCATCGCCAAGCTTGCCTTCCACGCCAAGGAAAGTCCCATCCGGACACGGGACGAAGTCTTCAATCTTGTATCTTCATAGTCCTAGAGTCCGACTGAAGGTATAGTCCGGCTACCCGAACACCCCCTAATCCAGGACTCCCTCAGTAGCCCCTGAACCAGGCTTCAATGACGACGAGTCCGGCGCGTAGATTGTCTTCGGCATTGCAAGGCGGGTTCCTCCTCCAAATTCTTCATAAAAGTTTGTAAACACTAAGAGTAGTGTCCGGCCCTGCAAAATAAGTTTCCATGTATTGCCACAGAGAGAATAATATTAACACAAATCTAATCTGCTGACGTATTCCGCAGCGTGACATCACACTACGGCCAAGCCTTTATTCGAATCGTTTTCACTTTTCCACCTCAGCGTGTTTTGCGAGGCGGTTTCCTTGGCACGTCTTGTCAAAGCAGAGATCATGTCCTCCATTTAC
This sequence comes from Triticum urartu, assembly GCF_003073215.2. Taxonomy (NCBI): domain Eukaryota; kingdom Viridiplantae; phylum Streptophyta; class Magnoliopsida; order Poales; family Poaceae; genus Triticum; species Triticum urartu. The sequence continues at coordinate 467,681,799 of NC_053027.1, forward strand.
GGGATTCTCATCAATACGGACGTGGGTAACCCAACCGCGCCATTTATCACGGCGCTTGGGAGGCAAGCGAGTTTTACTAGGCTGGTGGGGACGCATAGTCGCATCCGCTCATATAAGGGGATAAGGATCCACCTTTTTACCTACGCCTTCTTCCTCCTTTGCCTATCCATCTTCTGCGCACCTGAGCTCCAACGCCCAAGCCCGCACTTCCTATCTCAACCTTCTCCAACAATGTCCGGAGCGGGAGGCAAGTGGTGTTAGGGAACGTAGTAATTTCAAAAAAATTCCTACGCACACGCAAGATCATGGTGATGCATAGCAACGAGAGGGGAGAGTGTTGTCTACGTACCCTCGTAGACCGACAACGGAAGCGTTAGCACAACGCGGTTGATGTAGTCATACGTCTTCACGGCCCGACCGATCAAGCACCGAAACTACGGCACCTCCAAGTTTTAGCACACATTCAGCTCGATGACGATCCCCGGACTCCGATCCAGCAAAGTGTCGGGGAAGAGTTCCGTCAGCACGACGGCGTGGTGACGATCTAGATGTACTACCGTCGCAGGGCTTCGCCTAAGCACCGCTACAATATTATCGAGGATTATGGTGGAAGGGGGCACCGCACACGGCTAAGAATGTGATCACATGGATCAACTTGTGTGTCTAGGGGTGCCCCCTGCCCCCGTATATAAAGGAACAGGGGGAGGTGCGGCCGGACAGGAGGAGGGCGCGCCAGGAGGAGTCCTACTCCCACTGGGAGTAGGATTCCCCCCTTTCCTAGTTGGAATAGGATTCGGGAGGGGGAAAGAGGAGAGAGAAGGAAGGGGGGGCGCCGCCCCCCTCTCCTTGTCCTATTCGGACTAGGGGGGAGGGGCGCGCGGCCCAGCCCTGGCCACCTCTCCTCTCTTCCACTAAAGCCCACTAAGGCCCATATACCTCCCGGGGGGTTCCGGTAACCTCCCGGTACTCCGGTAAAATCCCGATTTCACTCGGAACACTTCCGATATCCAAATATAGGCTTCCAATATATCAATCTCTATGTATCGACCATTTCGAGACTCCTCGTCATGTCCGTGATCACATCCGGGACTCCGAACAAACTTCGGTACATCAAAATGCATAAACTCATAATATAATTGTCATCAAAACCTTAAGCGTGTGGACCCTACGGGTTCGAGAACAATGTAGACATGACCGAGACACGTCTCCGGTCAATAACCAATAGCGGAACCTGGATGCTCATATTGGCTCCCACATATTCTACGAAGATCTTTATCGGTCAGACCGCATAACAACATATGTTGTTCCCTTTGTCATCGGTATGTTACTTACCCGAGATTCGATCGTCGGTATCTCAATACCTAGTTCAATCTCGTTACCGGCAAGTCTCTTTACTCGTTTCGTAATACATCATCTCGCAACTAACTCATTAGTTGCAATGCTTGCAAGGCTTATGTGATGTGCATTACCGAGAGGGCCCAGAGATACCTCTCCGACAATCGGAGTGACAAATCCTAATCTCGAAATATGCCAACCCAACATGTACCTTTGGAGACACCTGTAGAGCTCCTTTATAATCACCCAGTTACGTTGTGACGTTTGGTAGCACACAAAGTGTTCCTCCGGTAAACGGGAGTTGCATAATCTCATAGTCATAGGAACATGTATAAGTCATGAAGAAAGCAATAGCAACATACTAAACGATCGGGTGCTAAGCTAACGGAATGGGTCAAGTCAATCACATCATTCTCCTAATGATGTGATCCCGTTAATCAAATAACAACTCTTTGTCTATGGTTAGGAAACATAACCATCTTTGATTAACGAGCTAGTCAAGTAGAGGCATACTAGTGACACTCTGTTTGTCTATGTATTCACACATGTATTATGTTTTCGGTTAATACAATTCTAGCATGAATAATAAACATTTATCATGAAATAAAGAAATAAATAATAACTTTATTATTGGCTCTAGGGCATATTTCCTTCAGTCTCCCACTTGCACTAGAGTCAATAATCTATTTCACATCGCCATGTGATTTAACAGTAATAGTTCACATCACCATGTGATTAACACCCATAGTTCACATCGATATGTCATCAACACCCAAAGGGTTTACTAGAGTCAGTAATCTAGTTCACATCGCTATGTGATTAACACCCAAAGAGTACTAAGGTGTGATCATGTTTTGCTTATGAGATAATTTTAGTCAACGGGTCTGTTATATTCAGATCTGTAAGTATTTTGCAAATATCTATGTCAACAATGCTCTGCACGGAGCTACTCTAGCTAATTGCTCCCACTTTCAATATGTATCTAGATCGAGACTTAGAGTCATCCAGATCGGTGTCAAAAATTTGTATCGACGTAACCCTTTACGATGAACCTTTTTGTTACCTCCATAATCGAGAAACATATCCTTATTTCGCTAAGGATAATTTTGACCAATGTCCAGTGATCTACTCCTAGATCACTATTGTACTCCCTTGCCAAACTCAGGGCAGGGTATACAATAGGTTTGGTACACAGCATGGCATACTTTATAGAACCTATGGCTGAGGCATAGGGAATTACTTTCATTCTCTCTCTATCTTCTGCCGTGGTCGGGCTTTGAGTCTTACTCAATTTCACACCTTGTAACACAGGCAAGAATTCTTTCTTTGACTGTTCCATTTTGAACTACTTCAAAAATTTGTTAAGGTATGTACTCATTGAAAACTTATCAAGCGTCTTGATCTATCTCTATAGATCTTGATGCTCAATATGTAAGCAGCTTCACCGAGGTCTTTCTTTGAAAAACTCCTTTCAAACACTTCTTTATGCTTTACAGAATAATTCTACATTATTTCCGATCAACAATATGTCACTCACATATACTTATCAGAAATGTTGTAGTGCTTCCACTCACTTTCTTGTAAATACAGGCTTCATCGCAAGTCTGTATAAAACTATATGCTTTGATCAACTCATCAAAGCGTATATTCCAACTCCGAGATGTTTGCACCAGTCCATAGATGGATCGCTGGAGCTTGCATATTTTGTTAGCACCTTTAGGATTGACAAAACCTTCTGGTTGCATCATATACAACTCTTCTTTAAATCCATTAAGGAATGTAATTTTGTTTATCCATTTGCCAGATTTCATAAAATGCGGCAATTGCTAACATGATTTGGACAGACTTAAGCATCGCTACGAGTGAGAAAATTTCATCGTAGTCAACACCTTGAACTTTGTCAAAAACCTTTTTCGACAAGTCTAGCTTTGTAGATAATAACACTACTATTAACGTCCGTCTTCCTCTTGAAGATCCATTTATTTTCTATGGCTTGCCGATCATTGGGCAAATCCATCAAAGTCCATACTTTGTTCTCATACATGGATCATATCTCAGATTTCATGGCCTCAAACCATTTCGCGGAATCTGGGCTCATCATCGCTTCCTCATAGTTCGTAAGCTCGTCATGGTCAAGTAACATGACCTCCAGAACAGGATTACCGTACCACTCTGGTGCGGATCTCACTCTGGTTTACCTACGAGGTTCGGTAGTAACTTGATCTGAAGTTACATGATCATCATCATTAGCTTCCTCACTAATTGGTGTAGTAGTCACAGGAACAGATTTCTGTGATGAATTACTTTCCAATTAGGGAGCAGGTACAATTACCTCATCAAGTTCTACTTTCCTCCCACTTACTTCTTTCGAGAGAAACTCCTTCTCTAGAAAGGATCCATTCAAAACAACGAAATTCTTGCCTTCGGATCTGTGATAGAAGGTGTACCCAACATTTTCTTTTGGGTATCCTATGAAGACGCACTTCTCCGATTTGGGTTTGAGCTTATCAGGTTGAAACTTTTCCACATAAGCATTGCAACCCCAAACTTTAAGAAACGACAGCTTAGGTTTCTTGCCAAACCATAGTTCATACGGTGTCGTCTCAACGGATTTAGATGGTGCCCTATTTAACGTGAATGCAGCTGTCTCTAATGCATAACCCCAAAACGATAGTGGTAGATCGGTAAGAGACATCATAGATCGTACCATATCTAATAAAGTACGGTTATGACGTTCGGCCACACCATTACACTGTGGTGTTCCAGGTGGCGTGAGTAGTGAAACTATTTCACATTGTTTTTAACTGAAGGCCAAACTCGTAACTCAAATATTTTTACTTCTGCGATCATATCATAGAAACTTTTATTTTTGTTACGATGATTCTCCACTTCACTATGAAATTCTTTAATCTTTTCAAATGTTTCAGACTTGTGTTTCATCAAGTAGATATACTCATATGTGCTCAAATCATCTATGAAGATCAGAAAATAATGATACCTACTGCGAGCCTCAACACTCATCGGATCGCATACATCAGTATATATTATTTCCAATAAGTCAGTTGCTCGCTCCATTGTTCCAGAGAACGGCGTTTTAGTCATCTTGCCCATGAGGCATGGTCCGCAAGCATCAACTGATTTATAATCAAGTGATTCCAAAATCTCATCAGCATGGAGTTTCTTCATGCGCTTTACACCAATATGACCTAAATGGCAGTGCCACAAATAAGTTGCACTATCATTATTAACTTCGCATCTTTTAGTTTCAATATTATGAATATGTGTATCACTACGATCGAGATCCAATGAACTATTTTCATTGTGTGTGTAACCATATAAGGTTTTATTCATGTAAACAGAACAACAATTTATTCTCTTACTTAAATGAATAACCGTATCACAATAAACATGATCAAATCATATTCATGCTCAACGCAAACACCAAATAACACTTATTTAGGTTCAACACTAATCCCGAAAGTACAGGGAGTGTGCGATGATGATCATATCAATCTTGGAACTATTTTCAACTTACATCGTCGCTTCACCCTTAACTAGTTTCTGTTTATTCTGCAACTCCCGTTACGAGTTACTAATCTTAGCAACTAAACTAGTATCAAATACTGAGGGGTTGCTATAAACACTAGTAAAGTACACATCAATAACATGTATATCAAATATACTTATGTTCACTTTGCCATCCTTCTTATCCGCCAATCACTTGGGGTAGTTTCGCTTCCAGTGACCAGTCCCTTTGTAGTAGAAGCACTTAGTCTCAGGCTTAGGACCAGACTTGGGCTTCTTCACTTGAGCAGCAACTTGCTTGCTGTTCTTCTTGAAGTTCCCCCTTTTCCCTTTTGCCCTTTTCTTGAAACTAGTGGTCTTGTCTACCATCAACACTTGATGTTTTTCTCGATTTCTACCTTCATCAATTTCAGCATTACGAAGAGCTTGGGAATCGTTTCCGTTATCCCTTGCATATCATAGTTCATCACGAAGTTCTACTAACTTGATGATGGTGACTAGAGAATTCTGTCAATCACTATCTTATCTGGAAGATTAACTCCCACTTGATTCAAGTGATTGTAGTACCCAGACAATCTGAGCACATGCTCACTAGTTGAGCGATTCTCCTCCATCTTTTAGCTATAAAACTTGTTGGAGACTTCATATCTCTCAACTCGGGTATTTGCTTGAAATATTATCTTCAACTCCTGGAACATCTCATATGGTCCATGACGTTCAAAACGTCTTTGAAGTCCCGATTCTAAGCCATTAAGCATGGTGCACTAAACTATCAAGTAGTCATCATATTGAGCTAGCCAAACGTTCATAACGTCTGCATCTGCTCCTGCAATAGGTCTGTCACCTAGCGGTGCATCAAGGACATAATTCTTCTGTGCAGCAATGAGGATAAACCTCAGATAACGGATCCAATCCGCATCATTGCTACTAACAACTTTCAATACAATTTTCTCTAGGAACATATTAAAATAAACACAGGGAAGCAACAACGCGAGCTATTGATCTACAACATGATTTACAAAATACTACCAGGACTAAGTTCATGATAAATTTAAGTTCAATTAATCATATTACTTAAGAACTCTCACTTAGATAGACATCCCTCTAATCCTCTAAGTGATCACGTGATCCAAATCAACTAAACCATGTCCGATCATCACGTGAGATGGAGCAGTTTCATTGGTGAACATCACTATGTTGATCATATCTACTATATGATTCACGCTCGACCTTTTGGTCTCCGTGTTCCGAGGCCATATCTGTATATGCTTGGCTCGTCAAGTATAACCTGAGTATTCCGCGTGTGCAACTGTTTTGCACCCGTTGTATTTGAACGTAGAGCCTATCACACCCGATCATCACGTGGTGTCTCAGCACGAAGAACTTTCGCAACGGTGCATACTCAGGGAGAACACTTCTTGATAATTAGTGAGAGATCATCTTAAAATGCTACCGTCAAACTAAGCAAAATAAGATGTATAAAAGATAAACATCATATGCAATCAAAATATGTGACATGATATGGCCATCATCATCTTGCGCCTTTGATTTCCATCTCCAAAGTACTGTCATGATCTCTATCGTCACCGGCATGACACCATGATCTCCATCATCTTGATCTATATCAATGTGTCGTCACGTGGTCGTCTTGCCAACAATTGCTCTTGCAACTATTGCCATCGCATAGCGATAAAGTAAAGCAATTATTGGACGCTTGCATCTTATGCAATAGAGAGAAAACCATAAGGATTTTTCCAGTTGCCGATAACTTCAACAAAACATGATCATCTCATACAACAACTTATATCTCATCACGTCTTGACCATATCACATCACAACATGCCCTGCAAAAACAAGTTAGACGTCCTATACTTTGTTGTTGCAAGTTTTACGTGGCTGCTACAGGCTTAGCAAGAACCGTTCTTACCTACGCATCAAAAACCACAACGATAGTTTGTCAAGTTGGTGCTGTTTTAACCTTCGCAAGGACCGGGCGTAGCCACACTCGGTTCAACTAAAGTTGGAGAAACTGACACCCGCCAGCCACCTGTGTGCAAAGCACGTTGGTAGAATCAGTCTCGCGTAAGCATACGCGTAATGTCGGTCCGGGCCGCTTCATCCAACAATACTGCCAAACCAAAGTATGACATGCTGGTAAGCAGTATGACTTATATCGCCCACAACTCACTTGTGTTCTACTCGTGCATATAACATCAACACATAAAACCTAGGCTCGGATGCCACTGTTGGGGAACGTAGTAATTTCAAAAAATTTCCTATGCACACGCAAGATCATGGTGATGCATAGCAACGAGAGGGGAGAGTGTTGTCTACGTACCCTCGTAGACCGACAGCGGAAGCGTTAGCACAACGCGGTTGATATAGTCGTACGTCTTCACGGCCCGACCGATCAAGCACCGAAACTACGACACCTCCGAGTTTTAGCACACGTTCAGCTCGATGACGATCCCCGGACTCCGATCCAGCAAAGTGTTGGGGAAGAGTTTCGTCAGCACGACGGCGTGGTGACGATCTAGATGTACTACCGTCGCAGGGCTTCGCCTAAGCACCGCTACAATATTATCGAGGATTATGGTGGAAGGGGGCACCGCACACGGCTAAGAATATGATCATGTGGATCAACTTGTGTGTCTAGGGGTGCCCCCTGCCCCCGTATATAAAGGAACAGGGGGAGGTGCAGCCGGACAGGAGGAGGGCGCGCCAGGAGGAGTCCTACTCCCACTGGGAGTAGGATCCCCCCCTTTCCTAGTTGGAATAGGATTCGGGAGGGGGACACAGGAGAGAGAGAAGGAAGGGGGGGGGGCGCCGCCCCCCTCTCCTTGTCCTATTCGGACTAGCGGGGGAGGGGCGCGCGGCCCAGCCCTGGCCACCTCTCCTCTCTTCCACTAAAGCCCACTAAGGCCCATATACCTCCCGGGGGGTTCCGGTAACCTCCCGGTACTCCGGTAAAATCCCGATTTCACTCAGAACACTTCCGATATCCAAATATAGGCTTCCAATATATCAATCTTTATGTCTCGACCATTTCGAGACTCCTTGTCATGTCCGTGATCACATCCGGGACTCCTAACAAACTTCGGTACATCAAAATGCATAAACTCATAATATAACTGTCATCAAAACCTTAAGCGTGCGGACCCTACGGGTTCGAGAACAATGTAGACATGACCGAGACACGTCTCTGGTCAATAACCAATAGCGGAACCTGGATGCTCATATTGGCTCCCACATATTCTACGAAGATCTTTATCGGTTAGACCGCATAACAACATACGTTGTTCCCTTTGTCATCGGTATGTTACTTGCCCGAGATTCGATCGTCGGTATCTCAATACCTAGTTCAATCTCGTTACCGGCAAGTCTCTTTACTCGTTTTGTAATACATCATCTCGCAACTAACTCATTAGTTGCAATGCTTGCAAGGCTTATGTGATGTGCATTACCGAGAGGGCCCAGAGATACCTCTCCGACAATCGGAGCGACAAATCCTAATCTCGAAATATGCCAACCCAACATGTACCTTTGGAGACACCTGTAGAGCTCCTTTATAATCACCCAGTTACGTTGTGACATTTGGTAGCACACAAAGTGTTCCTCCAGTAAACGGGAGTTGCATAATCTCATAGTCATAGGAACATGTATAAGTCATGAAGAAAGCAATAGCAACATACTAAACGATCGGCTGCTAAGCTAACGGAATGGGTCAAGTCAATCACATCATTCTCCTAATGATGTGATCCCGTTAATCAAATAACAACTCTTTGTCTATGGTTAGGAAACATAACCATCTTTGATTAACGAGCTAGTCAAGTAGAGGCATACTAGTGACACTCTGTTTGTCTATGTATTCACACATGTATTATGTTTCCGGTTAATACAATTCTAGCATGAATAATAAATATTTATTATGAAATAAGGAAATAAATAATAACTTTATTATTGCCTCTAGGGCATATTTCCTTCAAGTGGATGGTCTCCTCCGTCACGGAGGGCCATGTCAAAAGGCTAAGGAAGGCCGGATACCTGTCCAAAGACATCGCGCACCGGCTTCCTGAGGAGGGGCAACTTCTCCCCACCCCAAGGCCCCATGAGAGGGTAGTATTTCTTCCCCACTTCCTCCGCGGACTGGGTTTTCCTCTCCACCCATTTGTCCGCGGGCTCATGTTCTACTATGGCCTAGATTTCCACGATCTGGCCCCGAACTTCATCCTCAATATCTCGGCGTTTATCGTCGTGTGTGAGGCTTTCCTCTACATCCGCCCCCATTTCGGCCTCTGGCTCAAGACCTTCAACATCAAGACAAAGGTGGTGCGCGGCAACCAGGCGGAGTGCGGGGGTGCCATGGCGGGCAAAATAGCCAACGTCCTATGGCTCGAGGGCTCCTTTGTGGAGACCTTGAAGGGGTGGCAATCAGGGTGGTTTTACATCACCGAGCCACGCGATCTGAAGTGGATCGCAACCCCTGAATTTCGATCCGGACCCCCTACGTGGCTCACGTCCTGGAAGGAGACGGGCTTGTCGTGGGGCGACGAAGAAGAGGTGACCGGACTGCAAAAATGCATCCAGTCCCTGGTGAACAAGCAGCTCAAGCTTGTCAACGTAGTCCAGGTCATGCTCGTCCACCGGATCCTTCCGTGTCAAGAACGGGACTTCAATTTGTGGGAGTTCAACCCGGCGTAGTACCAAACTCTGAGCAGGCTCTTCGACACGACGTACGAAGATGTCTGGAAGGGGCTAACCAAAGGCGCCGAGGCTCCCACATCCGCCTCCGAAGACCGCGGATTCAGCTTGCAGCATCCTGCTGGCGAGGTAAAATATCTTCATCTTTTACATGATGTTAAGTTTTCTTCATAGTTTGACTCTATGCGGGATCTAAACTCCCTCACCTTTGACATCTTGGCAGGCGAAGTCCGGACTGATTAACTGTCCGGCTCCCTTGCCCGAAGACCCAGCCCCTGCTCTCCTAGTGAAGCTGCTGGTTCCGGCACCTTATGTGGTGCCAGAGAAGAAGGCTAAGAAGAATAAGGCCACGGGGACTCGAAAGAGTTCCCGGCATATGGTGGTGTCGGACTCGTCGTCCGATGAGTCCGAGACGCACTCCTCCCGTGAAGATGAGGAGGAAGAAGAGACCTCTCCCCCTCCAGCGGGGGAAGGAAAGAAGAGGAAGGCCACCCTAGTAGGGGGGCCGAAGGGTCCAAGAAGAGGAAAACCCCTCCGCCGGACTACGCCCCCGACGCTGACAAGGACGAAGAGGAGTGGCCGGACAGGGCCAAGCGTCCGGCAAAATCGTAAGTGTTCGGATACCAGAGTAACTCATGATATTCCTTTTGTTGCACAACTTTCCCTAATGTCGAATGTAATCATGCAGCCCGCCCAAGGACGGGCTCGACGAGTCGTCGAGCGGCTCCCTGGATTCATCGGACGTGAATTCAGTTCCGCCCGCTGCCTCCCCCTGTGCTGCGGATGACGCCGAAGTGGCGTCGCGACAAGCTCCGGGGCAAGAGGAGGCGGTCCAGGAGGAGCCGCGAGGCGACCTCCCGGACTCCATGAGTAAAGGGGACAAGACCCCCCAGGGCTCCAAGTCCGGCTTTAAGCCGGACACCGCGCCGGAATCATCAATGGTTCCGGACCGCGGCAGGCGAACTCCTGACAAGAGGAGCAAGCCTATTGAGCCGGCGTCCTCCGTCCAACCGGAGGCGCCAGACAATCTGCTGGAGGTGCTTAAGGGTGCCTCCATCGACGAGGAGCACCGTACCATCATGAGTACGGTGGTCCAGAAGGTTCGGTCCACCAAAAGCGGACTTACTGAAGCTTGTGCTAGCCTTCTAACAAGCTTCGAGGTAAGTAGAAATATGTAAAAATATTACCGCATAGACAGTAGCCCCTGATGCTCTGTTTGGCGTTCGGAAAGAAAAGCTGAATAGAGGATCTATTAAATATCGCAGGAGTCTAACTAAAAAGTAGTCAATATACGTATGCAAGCTTCGCTGTTGGCCACCGCCACACTGACTGCGGAGGTGGATGCCCTGAAGCAGGGCCTCGAGCAGACCGAGCAAGAGCTCGGCCTTGCCAAACGGCAGCTCGAGGAGAAAGAAGGTAAGAGATACCTTATAGAAAAAATGCCTATAAGAAGACGCAATTGCAAAAAATGACAGGAGTATACTGCTTATTGTAGAGGCCACAACTGAGGTGGCGACCCTCAAGCAGGCGCTTTCCGAGGCCAAGAAGAGAGCGGCCACGGAGCGTACCGAGCGGGAGAAATATGAGGCACAGGTCGGCGAGGTGCAGCAAGAGCTTCAGGCTCTCATGAAAAAACGTGAGAGTTTGGAGCTCGACTCGAAGACGCGAGCGTCCGAGCTTGCTGCGGCCCTTAAAACTGCCAAATCTGCCAAGGCCGGAGCCTAGAAGGCCCTCTAGGAATTGGATGCGGTGAAAAAGATAGCGGCGGGTAAGGAATTCTCTATGCAAAGCAGACATATAAAAGTAAACTACTTGTTACTTACCCGAATCCGGAGCTCTCCAGGGGCATTCGCAGATCTTCCTCGCAGCGTATCCGATGCCGCCGCATTCTACCGAGCCGAGGAAGGCAGCTCGACAGAGAAGGTGTTCTGGTCTCAGTACGCTGAGGCCGGACACCCTGTGCCCTTGAGCGACCAGCTGAAGCAGCTGGTCGAGCTCCACAAGGCGGCCGAACAGGCCCTGAAGGGCGTCATAGTTCGACTGTGGCCTAGAGAGGCCCTGCCTGGGAGCTACTTCGGACTGGTGCGGCGGCTGGTGGAGGCTTGTCCAAGGCTCGAGGTCATCAAGCGCTCCATCTGCATCGAAGGTGCCCGTAGGGTCCTTGCCCGTGCAAAGGTGCACTGGGGTAAGCTGGACGGTGAGAAGCTTATGAGGGACGGGCCGCCGCCGGGGAAGGAGCATCGCAAGCCCGAGAACTATTACAAGGATGTTCTGGCCGGTGCCCGCCTTATGGCGGATGAATGCACCAAGGATGTAATTTTTGAATGAACTCGCTCGTGTTATCCTATGCGCTGAAAACTTGTTCATATGCGCTAAGCAATGCTTGAATTTAAAATATTATTTTCTGTGCGGCCGTTTATAAAAAATTGAGAGATGGCCAGTCGTCGGCTTCTGCCCCCATGCCACTAGTGCTGGGGTGTTCGGGATAAACCTGAGCGCTCTTTTTCCCATGATTGGGTCCATCGAGGGAGGCGCTCAGCACAACGAACAAGGCAATCGGACTATAATGCTTGAACACTCTCACTTAGCCATAGAACTCTATAATTTTAAATTTCGGCGAAGCCCCTAGTATTCGGAAGACCGAGTTCGGGGCGCTATCCACGCCTTGGCCGGACAAAGCCGGTTCCTCGCTCGAAGCGGCATAAGTCTTTAAGGACTCGAAAAACCCCTCGAACAGCGACCGGTCTCTCGCCTCATCACGACAGTCGGTTTTAGCTTTCTCTACTGAGGTGCTCAGCCCAGCTCAACTGGGGCACAATCGCAGTAGTTCTCCTAGTGCTACCTTATCCGATATAGCGGAACGTAAGGCACCAAAACATAGGAGCCGGGCAAACCCAACTATTGACCCAAATCATGATTCGGAGCCGATGCATATAGTGCTATAAGTTCGGGGTGCCGCACTTGTGAAAGTGTACGGACTTCTCACGCCATATTGATGGGTACTAAAGCCCCCGGCGTATTTTTGCCGTACCACAGTGTACGGATGCAACATGTTATTGATAAACATATATAAAAAGAGGATGATGCAAAAAAAAGACAAAAAGCTATGCATTGTTTATAGAAAGGCTTCTATGAAAGCGGAACGATACAAATAGTGCGATAAGCAAAAGAAATTGGACTATTTAACATGTCCTGGCCAGGGGCAGGCCGCGGAATTGTATTAAAAACAAGTATACTGCTCGCAATAGAGACCACCTGGGAGTTCCATAATGCGGCGTGGCTTGTCTGCTTTCCTGGATCTTGCATCGTCTGTGCGATAGTTGAATTGCCGAACGGGTCATCCGAAGTATGGAGTCCTGAGAGTAAGAGAAAAAAAGAAAAAAAAGGAATCCGGCAGCCCCTGGTGCGGTTTAAGCCGTATTTTGGGCGTGCCGTGATAGCGCCCCTTCCCCTGTGCCCATGGTATTTCAAGAGCGTAGTTATGTACGCGAAGCACTGGTTTCGCTATATCGCGAGGGCTAGGGTTGGGGCCGCATTGCTACGCTAGCTCAGAATGTGCCAGGTGGTCTTGTTGTAGGGTACTCCGGGCGCGCTTGACAGTGTCCGGCTTTTTGAAGGCCGAACTGGAGAACTGCCTAGAGAGGCTGCTTTGTACTTCTGCTGCGAGCGCTGCCGTGTGCTCCTCCGTTCGGAGGGAGCATTCGGTGTTCCCATTGACCATGATTACTCCTCTAGGGCCTGGCATCTTGAGCTTGAGGTATGCATAGTGCGGTACCGCGTTGAATTTTGCGAATGCGGTTCGCCCGAGCAGTGCGTGATAGCCACTACGGAACGGGACTATGTCGAAGATTAACTCCTCGCTTCGGAAGTTATCCAGAGATCCGAAGACCACTTCTAGTGTGACTGAGCCTGTACAGTTGGCTTCTACACCTGGTATGACGCCTTTAAAGGTCGTTTTGGTGGGCTTGATCCTCGAGGGATCTATGCCCATTTTTCGCACTGTATCCTGGTAAAGCAGGTTCAGGCTGCTGCCGCCGTCCATGAGGACTCTTGTGAGATGAAATCCGTCAATGATTGGGTCTAGAACCAATGCGGCGAAGCTGCCGTGGCGGATGCTAGTGGGGTGGTCCCTTCGATCAAAGGTGATCGGGCAGGAGGACCATGGGTTGAACTTTGGGGCGACTGGCTCTATCGCATATACGTCCCGTAACGCACGCTTCCGCTCCCTCTTGGGGTTGTGGGTTGCGTATATCATGTTCACCGTCCGCACTTGCGGGGGAAATCCCTTCTGTCCACTGTTGTTCGGCGTCCTGGGCTCCTCCTCGTCGTCGCTATGCGGCCCCTTGTCTTTGTTTTCGGCTCTTAACTTGCCTGCCTGCTTAAACACCCAATAGTCCCTGTTGGTGTGATTGGCTGGCTTTTCGGGGGTGCCATGTATCTGGCACAAGCGGTCGAGTATTCGGTCCAAACTGGACGGGCCCTGAGTATTTTTTTTGAATGGCCTTTTTCCGTTGACTGGATTTGTAGCCTCAGAATCCGGCATTAACTGCCGTATCCTCGTTGCTGTCGCTGTTAACACGGCGCTTTTGTTTGTTCCGACGTGACCTATCGCTTTTGTCCTTGGTATTCGAATTACCAGGGTTCTTGGTTAAATTGTTGCTGCGAGCTAGCCAGCTATCTTCTCCCGCGCAAAAGCGGGTCATGAGTGTCGTGAGGGCTGCCATAGATTTCGGCTTTTCCTGTCCCAAGTGCCGGGCAAGCCACTCGTCACGGATATTATGCTTGAAGGCCGCTAAGGCCTCTGCATCCGGACAGTCGACTATCTGGTTTTTCTTTGTTAGGAACCGTGTCCAGAATTGCCTGGCCGATTCCTCTGGCTGCTGAATTATGTGGCTTAGGTCATCGGCGTCCGGTGGTCGCACATAAGTGCCCTGGAAGTTGTCAAGGAATGCGGCTTCCAGGTCCTCCCAAGAACCGATTGAGTCTACTGGCAAGCTGTTAAGCCAATGCCGGGCCGGTCCCTTAAGTTTGAGTGGGAGGCATTTGATGGCGTGTAGATCATCACCGCGGGCCATGTGGATATGAAGGAGATAATCCTCGATCCATACCGCAGGATCTGTTGTGCCATCGTACGATTCAATGTTTATGGGTTTGAAGCCCTCAGGGATTTTATGATCCATTACTTCATCTGTGAAGCATAGTGGGTGTGCGGCGCCTCTGTATTGGGCTATATCACGACGCAGCTCGAAGGAGCTTTGTCTATTGAGTTTGGCCCGACCGGATTTATTGCATCCGGAGTGACGATCACCGTCACGTGCCGTGGGGCGCCTACACGATCCGTAGATTGATCTTGTTTGCCTTGCCTTGTCCTCTAGTATGTCATGCAGGTCGGGCGCATTTTCCCGTGCCTTAGTATGCTTGACGCGGCGTCGGGGCATGGCTTGAGCGGAGGGCCAAGAGGCCTCTCTGTCGCGGCCACGAGGTGGCCGGTCGGCCATGTCATGCGCTGGTGATGTAGGTGCTTCCTCCTCTAGTCGGGGTAGCAGCCTGCGCTTTGGGTAACTCTTGGAGGGGCATTCGAGGTCATACTCTTCGGCCGCAAGGACTTCAGTCCATCTGTCAGCTAGCAAATCCTGATCAGCTCTAAGCTGTTGCTGCTTTTTCCTGAGGCTGCTTGCCGTGGCCATAAGCCTGTGTTTAAACGCTCTTGTTCGGTGAGATCCTCTGGCACGACGAACTCGTCGTCGTCGAGGCTTGCCTCGTCTTCGGAGGGAGGCGTATAATTATCGTCCTCAACCTCTTGGTCCGCCGCCCTCTCGTGAGGGCTGGCTTCTCTGTCCTCCTGTGCTGAATCTTGCTGGAACGGGTGTTCTTCGGCGCTATCCGGAGTAGTATTATCTCCCGTGCCGGAATCACCGTTTTTGCTTTGGCGGGATTTAGAGCGGCGCCGCTGACGCCGGCGCTTGGGCTGTTTCTTAGAGGTATCGTCCCCCGCTGTTCCATGGCCATCTCCATCCTTTGGAGTGTCCACCATATATATGTCATATGACGAGGTGGCCTTCCAGCGCCCTACCAGTGCTGGTTCTTGTTCGTCTCCTGCATCATCGTCCATGCCGTCGATGTCTTCGGAGTCGAAGTCAAGCATGTCGGTTAAGTCGTCGACAGTGGCTACCAAGTGGGTGGTGGGTGGGTTTTGAATTTCTTCATCGTCCGTATCCCAACCTTGCTGACCGTAGTCCGGCCAGGGCTCTCCTGATAAAGAGAGAGACTTTAGAGAATTCAGGATGTCACCGAAGGGTGAGTGCTGAAAGATGTCTGCGGCGGTGAACTCCACTATCGGCGCCCAATCGGATTCGATCGGCAGGGGTGCGGGGGGCTCGGAGTTCGGAGAGGAATCCGGCTCCTCGGAGTCACGGGCCATGCAGAGTGCGGGGCTGGAGTTTGGCTTGATCGCCTCTGAGATCGCAGCCCCTGAGGCAGCGTCCAACCGCTGATCCTCGATCGGCGCAGTAGGCTCCGAATCAATGGTCAGAACCGATGCGTGTGCGGCCTCCAAGGCGTTGTTCGGCGGCAGAGCTATATCATGCCCATCGAGACAGTGCGGCGCGCTTGGCTGTGGCACGAATCCGTCGAAGATCAAGTCCCCGCGGATGTCAGCCGTGTAGTTTAGGCTTCCAAACCTGACCTGATGGCCAGGGGCGTAGCTTTCGATCTGCTCAAGGTGGCCAAGCGAATTGGCCCGCAGTGCGAAGCCGCCGAAGACGAAGATCTGTCCGGGGAGAAAAGTCTCACCCTGGACTGCATTGCTGTTGATGATCGAAGGAGCCATCGGGCCTGAAAGCGATGACACAGAGGAACTCTCAATGAAAGCACCAATGTCGGTGTCAAAACCGGCGGATCTCGGGTAGGGGGTCCCGAACTGTGCGTCTAGGCCGGATGGTAACAGGAGGCAAGGAACACGATGTTTTACCTAGGTTCGGGCCCTCTTAATGGAGGTAAAACCCTACGTCCTGCTTGATTAATATTGATGATATGGGTAGTACAAGAGTAGATCTACCACGAGATCAAGGAGGCTAAACCCTAAAAGCTAGCCTATGGTATGATTGTTGTATGATGGAGTTGTCCTACGGACTAAAACCCTCCGGTTTATATAGACACCGGAGAGGGTTAGGGTTACACAAAGTCGGTTACAATGGTAGGAGATCTTGAATATCCGCATCGCCAAGCTTGCCTTCCACGCCAAGGAAAGTCCCATCCGGACACGGGACGAAGTCTTCAATCTTGTATCTTCATAGTCCTGGAGTCCGGCTGAAGGTATAGTCCGGCTACCCGAACACCCCCTAATCCAGGACTCACTCACTCCCCGACAGCGGCCAGAAAAGGTCTTGATTACCCACAAGTATAGGGGATCATTTGTAGTCTTTTTGATAAATAAGAGTATCGAACCCAACGAGGAGCTAAAGGTAGAATTTATATTCTCTTCAAGTTCTATCGACCGCCGATACAACTCTACGCACACTAACATTTGCTTTACTTAGAACAATAAGTAAACTAGTTTACCAGAATAAAACTGGGAGTACTTTGCAAAATTAGTTGTTGTTTTACGAGAGTTTTTGTAGAACAATGAGAAAGATTGGCCATAGGCAATTGAATATGACACACATGATACTTATCATATGCATGAGCAGAGGCATACACTAACATACTTTCTATGCTTGGATCACATGTTCTTATGATTGGAACTCTAGCAAACATCTGCAACTACTAAAGATCATTAAGGTAAAAATCAACCATAACATTAAGTGTAAAGTTCCATTTAATCTCATAAGCAACAACTCCCTTACTCGGGGTTAAGCTTTTGTCAGTCTTGCAATTCACTATAAGCGAATCATGAACATATTACAACACCCTACAGCGATAATCCCACACGTTTGCGTGGAAAAGAGGGCACCATGGGACAACGCAATAATAACATACAACTCATATCAATCACACTATACCACAATTAACCTGTAGGATAAAAGGGATCTACTCAAATATCATAGGATGGCAACACATCATTTGATAATAATATGTAGCATAAAGTACCATGTCCAAGTAGAGATTACAGCTGGTAGAGAGAGGTTACATCGCCGCATAGAGGGAGGGAGAGATTTGGTGTTGACGGCGGCGAAGTTGTTCTCATAGATCATCGTCATGATGGTTCCCCCGACAGCGCTCCGGCGCCACCGGGAGAGAAGGGGTAGAGCCCCCTCCTCCTTCTTCTTGCTTGGCCTCCCCCCTAGATGGGAGAAGGATTCGTCCTCTGGTCATTGGCCTCCGCGGACACTGAGGGGCGGGAACCCCTCTAGATTGGATCTCTCTCTGTTTTTTTTCTCTGTTTCACGCTCCAGTTTTCTGGTCGAACATCGTTTTTTAAATATCCGGAGATCCGTAACTCCGATCGGGCTGAAATTTTTGCACGATTTTTTCCCGATATTAGCTTCCTTGCGTTCGAAGGAGATTTATAACCGACTTGCGGGGTGCCCACAAGGCATGGCCCCTGCCTCGTGGAACCTGTGGGGCCCCTCTTGTGTTGATTCTTGCGCCAAAAATTCTGATATATTTCATAAAAAATCTCTGTAAAAATTTATCCCATTTGGACTTTGTTTGATATGGATTTTCTGCTAAACAAAAATATGCAACAAACACGAAGTGGCACCGGACACTAGATTAATATGTTAGTCCATAAATCATATAAATTGTTGCCAAGAGGATGTGGAAATAGTAGGATAATGGCATGAAACAATCAAAAATTATATATACGTCGAAGGCGTATCAACGTAGTCTTCCGCAAGGCAGCGCTCTTTCACCTTTCTTGTTCTTTTTCGTGGCTAATGGTTTTTCTGCAATTCTCAAACATAGTGTTTCCTATGGTGATATCACTCCTATTGAAGTGTGTAGAAGAGCACCAAGTATCTCACACTTATTATTTTTGGATGGTACTATGTTTTTTTAGGCCTCACATGTTCAGGCTGGAAGGGTGAGGTTTGCTCTGGAACTTTATGGCAGTGCAACCACTCAAAACCTAAATTTTAAGAAGTGTTTGATTCTCTTTGGGAGTTCCTGCCCTAATTCTATTCAAGAGCAAGTTAGAGGGGCCTTAAATGTGACGAAATTGGTGTTTCAAGTGAAATATTTGAGACAACTCCATAAGGGTGTGTGTCTAAAGGGCATCTCCAAAATCTTCAAACGAGTTTGATGGATGACTTATTCAATGGGGTGATGGTCATCTTGCACAACCAGGTAGAGAGAGATTCTTATTAAAATGGTAGCTCAAGCATTGCCACGTAAAATATGGGCGTTTTAAGCTTCTTTTTCTACCTGCGACAATCTCACTAGGAGGGCGAGGAACTTCTATTGGGGATCATCTAAGGGCAAAAGGAAAGTTCATTGGCGTGCTTGGGATGATTTACTACAACCGGAAGACAAGTTGGGGTGCTAGTTTTTGTGATTTTCGCCTTCTCAACCAAGCTTTGTTGGCTTCACAAGCTTGAATAGTTATTACAAAACCGGACAACCTTTGTGCGGAGGTTTTAAAGGGTGGGTATCACCCCTGAAGCAAAGATTGATGACACTATTTTTACCACGGCTTGATTTATTGAATAAAGGTTTGGTGTGAATAGTGGGAAATGGTAGAAGCATTCATGTTTGGCGTGATAACTAGATCCCTCGACCTTTTGCATATAAGTCCATTACACTTCATGTGAGATGTCGAATTTGGTATGTGTCTAAATTGTTGAATGAGAATGGATCATGGAACCTTGATTTGCTACGGAGTTATTTTATGGCGGCGGATGTCTCATAGATCTTGAAAATCCGAGCATCGCCGAGGCAGGAGGATGACACGCTTGCTTGGGTGCAAGGCAAGTTTGGAATCTTTGTTGTTAAAAGTGCATATCATTTTGTGTTTGAAGAAACTCATAGAGGAAGAACGACATGCTCTAGCTCAGTGCTTGATGGACGTAGGACTTGCTGGAAACTTATATGGTCATATAGTGTCCCGCCCACTATCCACAACTTTGCTTGGAGGGTGGCAACAAACTCGCTTCCAACATGGCAGAATAAACACAAAAGAGGTCTTAAACTAGACGACATGTGCCCTATTTGTTCTACCGAGACAGAAGATAACTTCCATCCTGTCGATGCCCTCTTGCTCGTGATATTTGGAAAACTATGGTGAAACCGTAGAATTTACCCGACCTTGCCTCTATTTAAAACACTACAAAGGAATCTGTTGGGGATATAACCCCGAGGTGTGACCCACCCAGGAGGGGTCGGGTTACACCGTTGGCGTCTTAATATGAGGAAGGCCCAAGAAGGCCCAAGAAGACAAGGCAGGAAGGCGGCGATGCTCTCCAACAGTTTTTTTTAATAAGAGGATGATGACTCAACATAAAAAAATAGATAGGCCCTTCACGGAGGGAAGCAGGGATTTGTAGAGGTGCCAGAGCTCGATTTTGAAATAGAGAAGAATAATATTTTGAGCGGTATACTTTCATTGTCAACATAACAACCGAGAGATCTCGATATCGTGACAAGCCATTTTCTCGTGAGTGAGGAGCGGAGTCCACTCCTCTTGAGAATAACCCGCCTAGCATGGAAAATACAGACATCCCTAGTTGATACATGAGCTATTCGAGCATACAAAACATAATGTTTATTTGAAGGTTTAGATTTTGGCACATACAAATTTACTTGGAACGACATGTAGATACCGTATATAGGAAGGTATGGTGGACTCATATGGAATAACTTTAGGGGTTTATGGAGTTGGATGCACAAGCAGTATTCCCGCTTAGTACAAGTGAAGGCTAGAAAGAGACTGGGAAGCGACCAGCTAGAGAGCGACAGTAGACATGAACATGCATTAAAATTAATCAACACCGAATGCAAGCATGAGTAGGATATAATTCACCATGAACATAAATGTCGTGGAGGCTATGTTGATTTTGTTTCAACTACATGCGTGAACATGTGCCAAGTCAAGCCACTCGAATTGTTCAAAGGAGGATACCACCCTATCATACCACATCACAACCATTTTAATAACATGTTGGCACGCAAGGTAAACCATTATAAACTCCTAGCAAATTAAGCATGGCATGAGCAACTATAATCTTTAATTGTCGTTGCAAACATGTTTCATTCATAATAGGCTGAATCAGGAACGATGAACTAATCATATTTACAAAAACAAGAGAGGTCGAGTTTGATGTCTACTACACAACCTTCTTCTTGTAGACGTTGTTGGGCCTCCAAGTGCAGAGGTTTGTAGGACAGTAGCAAACTTCCCTCAAGTGGATGACCTAAGGTTTATCAATCCGTGGGAGGCGTAGGATGAAGATGACCTCTCTCAAACAACTCTGCAACCAAATAACAAAGAGTCTCGTGTGTCCCCAACACACCCAATACAATGGTAAATTGTATAGGTGCACTAGTTCGGCCAAGAGATGGTGATACAAGTGCAATATGGATGGTAGATATAGGTTTTTATAATATGAAAATATAAAAACAACAAGGTAAATAATGATAAAAGTGAGCATAAACGGTATTGCAATGCTAGGAAACAAGGCCTAGGGTTCATACTTTCACTAGTGCAAGTCCTCTCAACAATAATAACATAATTGGATCATATAACTATCCCTCAACATGCAACAAAGAATCACTCCAAAGTCACTAATAGCGGAGAACAAACAAAGAGATTATGGTAGGGTACGAAACCACCTCAAAGTTATCCTTTCTGATCGATCTATTCAAGAGTCCGTAGTAAAATAACATGAAGCTATTCTTTCTGTTCAATCCATCATAGAGTTTGTACTATAATAACACCTTAAGACACAAATCAACCAAAACCCTAATGTCACCTAGATACTCCAATGTCACCTCAAGTATCCGTGGGTATGATTATACGATATGCATCACACAATCTCAGATTCATCTATTCAACCAACACAAAGAACTTCAAAGAGTGCCCCAAAGTTTCTACCGGAGAGTCAAGACGAAAACATGTGCCAACCCCTATGCATAAGTTCACGAGGTCATGGAACTCGCAAGTTGATCACCAAAACATACATCAAGTGGATCACGTGATATCCCATTTGTCACCACAGATAAGCACATGCAAGACATACATCAAGTGTTATCAAATCCTTAAAGACTCAATCCGATATGATAACTTCAAAGGAAAAACTCAATCCATTACAAGAGAGTAGAGGGGGAGAAACATCATAATATCCAACTATAATAGCAAAGCTCGCGATACATCAAGATCGTGCGATATGAAGAACACGAGAGAGAGAGAGATCAAACACATAGCTTTTGGTACATACCCTCAGCCCCAAGGGTGAACTACTCCCTCCTCGTCATGGAGAGTGCCGGGATGATGAAGATGGCCACCGGAGAGGGATTCCCCCCTCCGACAGGGTGCCGGAACGGGTGTAGATTGGTTTTTGGTGGCCACGGAGGCTTCTGGCGATGGAACTCCCGATCTAGGTTATGTTCTGGAGGTTTCAGTATATATAAGAGGTTTTGGCGTCGAGAACAAGTCAGGGGGTCTCCGGGCTGTCCACGAGGTAGGGAGGCGCACCCAGGGGGTGGGCGCCCCCACCCTCGTGGGCAGACCGGGACTCTTCTGGCCCAACTCTTTTACTCCATGGCCTTCTTCTGGTCCAAAAATAAGTTCCGTGAAGTTTCAGGTCAATTGGACTTCGTTTGGTTTTCCTTCTCTGCGAAACTCAAAAACAGGGAAAAAACAAAAACTGGCATTGGGATCTAGGTTAATAGGTTAGTCCCAAAAATCATATAAAATAGCATATAAATGCATATAAAACATCCAAGGTTGATAATATAATAGCATGGAACAAGTAAAAATTATAGATACGTTGGAGACATATCAAGCATCCCCAAGCTTAATTCCTGCTTGTCCTCGAGTAGGTAAATGATAAAAACATAATTTTGATGTGGAATGCTACCTAACATATTTATCCATGTAATTCTCTTTATTGTGGCGAGAATATTCAGATCCAAAAGATTCAAGACAAAAGTTCAATATTGACATAAAAACAATAATACTTCAAGCATACTAACAAAGCAATCATGTCTTCTCAAAATAACATGGCCAAAGAAAGCTATCACTACAAAATCATATAGTCTGGCTATGCTCTATCTTCATCACACAAAATGTTTAAATCATGCACAACCCCGATGACAAGCCAAGCAATTGTTTCATACTTTTGATGTTCTCAAACTTTTTCAATCTTCACGCAATACATGAGCGTGAGCCATGGACATAGCACTATAGGTGGAATAGAATGTGTTGGGGAACGTAGTAATTTCAAAAAAATTCCTACGCACACGCAAGATCATGGTGATGCATAGCAACGAGAGGGGAGAGTGTTGTCTATGTACCCTCGTAGACCGAAAGCGGAAGCGTTAGCACAACGTGGTTGATGTAGTCGTACGTCTTCATGATCCGACCGATCAAGTACCGAACGCACGGCACCTCCGAGTTCTGCACACGTTCAACTCGATGACGTTCCTCGAACTCCGATCCAGTCGAGCCTTGAGGGAGAGTTCCGTCAGCACGACAGTGTGGTGACGATGATGATGTTCTACCGACGCAGGGCTTCGCCTAAGCACCGCTACGATATGACCGAGGTGGATTATGGTGGAGGGGGGCACCGCACACGGCTAAGAGATCAAGAGATCAATTGTTGTGTCTATGGGGTGCCCCCTGGCCACGTATATAAAGGAGTGGAGGAGGGGAGGGGCCAGCCCTCTCTATGGCAAGCCCTAGGGGAGTCCTACTCCCACCGGGAGTAGGATTCCCCCTTTCCTAGTAGAACTAGGATCTCTTCCAAGTAGTAGGAGTAGGAGAGAAGGAAAGGGAAGGGAAAAGGAGAAGGAAGGAAGGGGGCGCCCCCCCTCCCTAGTCCAATTCGGACCAGCCCATGGGGAGGGGTGCGGCCACCCTTTGAGGCCTTTCTCTCCTTTCCTGTATGGCCCATTAAGGCCCAATACGAATTCCCGTAACTCACCGGTACTCCCGAAAATACCCGAATCACTCGGAACCTTTCCGATGTCCGAATATAGTCGTCCAATATATCGATCTTTACGTCTTGACCATTTCGAGACTCCTCGTCATGTCCCCGATCTCATCTGGGACTCCGAACTCCTTCAGTACATCAAAACACATAAACTCATAATATAACTGTCATCGAACTTTAAGCGTGCGGATCCTACGGGTTCGAGAACTATGTAGACATGACCGAGACACGTCTCCGGTCAATAACCAATAGAGAAACCTGGATGCTCATATTGGCTCCTACATATTCTACGAAGATCTTTATCGGTCAAACCGCATAACAACATACGTTGTTCCCTTTGTCATCGGTATGTTACTTGCCCGAGATTCGACCGTCGGTATCTCAATACCTAGTTCAATCTCGTTACTGGCAAGTCTCTTTACTCGTTCCATAATACATCATCCCGCAACTAACTCATTAGTTGCAATGCTTGCAAGGCTTAAGTGATGTGCATTACCGAGAGGGCCCAGAGATACCTCTCCGACAATCGGAGTGACAAATCCTAATCTCGAAATACGCCAACCCAACAAGTACCTTCGGAGACACCTGTAGAGCACCTTTATAATCACCCAGTTACATTGTGACGTTTGGTAGCACACAAAGTGTTCCTCCGGTAAACGGGAGTTGCATAATCTCATAGTCATAGGAACATGTATAAGTCATGAAGAAAGCAATAGCAACAAACTAAACGATCATGTGCTATGCTAACGGAATGGGTCAAGTCAATCGCATCATTCTCCTAATGATGTGATCCCATTAATCAAATGACAACTCTTTGTCTATGGCCAGGAAACATAACCATCTTTGATCAACGAGCTAGTCAAGTAGAGGCATACTAGTGACACTATGTTTGTCTATGTATTCACACATGTATCATGTTTCCGGTTAATACAATTCTAGCATGAATAATAAACATTTATCATGATATAAGGAAATAAATAATAACTTTATTATTGCCTCTAGGGCATATTTCCTTCAGTCTCCCACTTGCACTAGAGTCAATAATCTAGTTCTCATCGTCATGTGATTTAACACCAATAGTTCACATCACCATGTGATTAACACCCATAGTTCACATCGTCATGTGACCAACACCCAAAGGGTTTACTAGAGTTAATAATCTAGTTCACATCGCTATGTGATAAACACCCAAAGAGTACTAAGGTGTGATCATGTTTTTCTTGTGAGAGAAGTTTAGTCAACGGGTCTGCCACATTCAGATCCGTATGTATTTTGCAAATTTCTATGTCAACAATGCTATACACGGAGCTACTCTAGCTAATTTCTCCCACTTTTAATATGTATCCAGATTGAGACTTTGAGTCATCTGGATCAGTGTCAAAACTTGCATCGACGTAACCCTTTACGACGAACCCTTTGTCACCTCTGTAATCGAGAAACATATCCTTATTCCACTAAGGATAATTTGACCAATGTCCAGTGCTCTACTCCTAGATCACTATTGTACTCCCTTGCCAAACTCAGGGCAGGGTATACAATAGGTCTGGTACACAGCATGGCATACTTTATAGAACCTATGGCTGAGGCATAGGGAATGACTTTCATTCTCTCTCTATCTTCTGCCGTGGTCGGGTTTTGAGTCTTACTCAACTTCACACCTTGTAACACAGGCAAGAACTCCTTCTTTGACTGTTCCATTTTGAACTACTTCAAAAATTTCAACTCCGAGATGCTTGCACCAGTCCATAGATGGATCGCTAGAGCTTGCATATTTTGTTAGTACCTTTAGGATTGACAAAACCTTCTGGTTGCATCATATACAACTCTTCTTTAATAAATCCATTAAGGAATGCAGTTTTTTTTATCCATTTGCCAGATTTCATAAAATGCAGCAATTGCTAACATGATTCGGACGGACTTAAGCATAGATACGAGTGAGAAACTCTCATCGTAGTCAACACCTTGAACTTGTCGAAAACCTTTTTGCGACAATTCTAGCTTTGTAGATAGTAACACTACTATCAGCATCCGTCTTCCTCTTGAAGATCCATTTAATCTCAATGGCTCGCCGATCAATGGGCAAGTCAATCAAAGTCCATACTTTGTTCTCATACATGGATCTCATCTCAGATTTCATGGCCTCAAGCCATTTCGCGGAATCTGGGCTCATCATCGCTTCCTCATAGTTCATAGGCTCGTCATGGTCAAGTAACATGACCTCCAGAACAGGATTACCATACCACTCTGGTGCGGATCTCACTCTGATTTACCTACGAGGTTCGGTAGTAACTTGATCTGAAGTTACATGATCATCATCATTAGCTTCCTCACTAATTGGTGTAGTAGTCACAGGAACAGATTTCTGTAATGAACTACTTTCCAATAAGGGAGCAGGTACAATTACCTCATCAAGTTCTACTTTCCTCTCACTCACTTCTTTCGAGAGAAACTCCTTCTCTAGAAAGGATCCATTCTCAGCAATGAATATCTTGCCTTCGGATCTGTGATAGAAGGTGTACCCAACATTTTCTTTTGGGTATCCTATGAAGATTTACTTCTCCGATTTGGGTTCGAGCTTATCATGTTGAAACTTTTTCACATAAGCATCGCAATCCCAAACTTTAAGAAACGACAGCTTAGGTTTCTCGCCAAACCACAGTTCAAACGGTGTCGTCTCAACGGATTTAGATGGTGCCCTATTTAACGTGAATGTAGCTGTCTCTAATGCATAACCCCAAAACGATAGTGGTAATCGGTAAGAGACATCATAGATCGCACCATATCTAATAAAGCACGGTTACTACGTTCGGACGCACCATTACACTGTGGTGTTCCAGGTGGCATGAGTAGTGAAACTATTTCACATTGTTTTAACTGAAGGCCAAACTCGTAACTCAAATATTTTACTTCTGCGATCATATCGTAGAAACTTTTATTTTTGTTATGATGATTCTCCACTTCACTCTGAAATTCTTTGAACTTTTCAAATATTTCAGACTTGTATTTCATCAAGTAGATATACTCATATCTGCTCAAATCATCTGTGAAGATCAGAAAATAATGATACTTACCGCGAGCCTCAATATTCATCGGACCACATACATCAGTATGTATGATTTCCAACAAATCTGTTGCTCGCTCCATTGTTCTGGAGAATGGAGTCTTAGTCATCTTGCCCATGAGGCATGGTTCGCAAGCATCAACTGATTCATAATCAAGTGATTCCAAAACCCATCAGCATGGATTTTCTTCATGCGCTTTACACCAATGTGACCTAAACGGCAGTGCCACAAATAAGTTGCACTATCATTATTAACTTTGCATCTTTTGGCTTCAATATTATGAAAATGTGTATCACCATGATCGAGATCCAACAAACCATTTTCATTGGGTGTATGACCATAGAAGGTTTTATTCATGTAAACAGAACAACAATTATTCTCTAACTTACATGAATAACCGTATTGCAATAAACATGATACAATTATATTTATGCTCAACGCAAACACCAAATAACATTTATTTAGGTTCAACACTAATCCCGAAAGTATAGGGAGTGTGCGATGATGATCATATCAATCTTGGAACCACTTCCAACACACATCGTCACTTCACCCTTAACTAGTCTATGTTTATTTTGCAACTCCCATTTCGAGTTACTACTCTTAGCAACTGAACCAGTATCAAATACCGAGGGGTTGCTATAAACACTAGTAAAGTACACATCAATAACATGTATATCAAATATAGCTTTGTTCACTTTGCCATCCTTCTTATCCACCAAACACTTGGGGTAGTTCTGCTTCTAGTGACCAGTCCGTTTGCAGTAGAAGCACTTAGTCTCAGGCTTAGGTCCAGACTTGGGTTTCTTCATTAGAGCAGCAACTTGTTTGCCGTTCTTCTTGAAGTTCCCCTTCTTCCCTTTGCCCTTTCTCTTGAAACTAGTGGTCTTGTCAACCATCAACACTTGATGTTTTTCTTGATTTCTACCTTTGCCGATTTTTGCATCGCGAAGAGCTTGGGAATTGTTTTCGTCATCCCTTGCATATTATAGTTCATCACTAAGTTCTACTAACTTGGTGATGGTGACTAGAGAATTATGTCAATCACTAGTTTATCTGGAAGATTAACTCCCACTTGATTCAAGCGATTGTAGTACCCAGACAATCTGAGCACATGCTTACTGCTTGAGCTATTCTCCTCCATCTTTTAGCTATAGAACTTGTTGGAGACTTCATATCTCTCAACTCGGGTATTTGCTTGAAATATTAACTTCAACTCCTGGAACATCTCATATGTTCCATGACGTTCAAAATGTCTTTGAAGTCCCGATTCTAAGCTGTTAAGCATGGTGCACTAAACTATCAAGTAGTCATCATATTGAGCTGGCCAAACGTTTAGAACGTCTGCATCTGCTCCTGCAGTAGGTCTATCACCTAGCGGTGCATCAAGGACATAATTCTTCTGTGCAACAATGAGGATAATCCTCAGATCACGGATCCAATCCGCATCATTGCTACTAACATTTTTCAACTTAGTTTTCTCTAGGAACATATAAAAATTAAACGGGGAGCAACATCGCGAGCTATTGATCTACAACATAGATATGCTAATACTACCAGGACAAAGTTCATGATAAATTAAAGTTCAATTAATCATATTACTTAAGAACTACCACTCAGATAGACATCCCTCTAATCATCTAAGTTATCACGTGATCCATATCAACTAAACCATAACCGATCATCACGTGAAATTGAGTAGTTTTCAATGGTGAACATCATTATGTTGATCATATCTACTATATGATTCACGCTCGACCTTTCGGTCTCCAGTGTTCCGAGGCCATATCTGCATATGCTAGGCTCGTCAAGTTTAACCCGAGTATTTCTGCGTGTGCAAAGCTGGCTTGCACCCGTTGTAGATGGACGTAGAGCTTATCACACCCGATCATCACGTGGTGTCTGGGCACAACGAACTTTGGCAATGGTGCATACTCAGGGAGAAAAATTAAATCTTGAAATTTAGTGAGAGATCATCTTATAATGCTACCATCATAACTAAGCAAAGTAAGATGTATAAAAGATAAACATCACATGCAATCAAAATATGTGACATGATATGGCCATCATCATCTTGTGCTTTTGATCTTCATCTCCTAAGTACTGTCATGATCTCCATTGTTACTGGCATGACACCATGATCTCCATCATCTTGATCTTTTATCAACGTGTCATCACATGGTCGTCTCACCAGCTATTGCTTTTTGCAACTATTGCTATCGCATAGCGATAAAGTAAAGCAATTACATGGCACTTGCATCTTATGCAATGAAGAGACAACCATAAGGCTTCTGCCAGTTGCCGATAACTTTAACAAAACATGATCATCTCATATAACAACTTATATCTCATCATGTCTTGACCATATCACATCACAACAAGCCCTGCACAAACAAGTTAGAGGTCCTCTACTTTGTTGTTGCAAGTTTTACGTGGCTGCTACGGGCTGAGCAAGAACCGTTCTTACCTACGCATCAAAACCACAATGATAGTTTGTCAAGTTGGTGCTGTTTTAACCTTCGCAAGGACCGGGCGTAGCCACACTCGGTTCAACTAAAGTTGGAGAAACTGACACCCACTAGCCACCTGTGTGCAAAGCACGATGGTAGAACCAGTCTCGCGTAAGCGTACGCGTAATGTCAGTCCGGGCCGCTTGATCCAACAATACCGCCAAACCAAAGTATGACATGCTGGTAAGCAGTATGACTTATATCGCCCGCAACTCACTTGTGTTCTACTCATGCATATGACATCTACACATAAAACCTGGCTCTGATGCCACTGTTGGGGAACGTAGTAATTTCAAAAAATTTCCTACGCACACGCAAGATCATGGTGATGCATAGCAACGAGAGGGGAGAGTGTTGTCTACATACCCTCGTAGACCGAAAGCGGAAGCGTTAGCACAACACGGTTGATGTAGTCGTACGTCTTCACGATTCGACCGATCAAGTACCGAACGCACGGCACCTTCGAGTTCTGCACATGTTCAACTCGATGACGTCCCTCGAACTCCGATCTAGCCGAGCTTTGAGGTAGTGTTCCGTCAGCACGACGGCGTGGTGACGATGATGATGTTCTACCGACACAGGGCTTCTCCTAAGCACCGCTACGATATGACCGAGGTGGATTATGGTGGAGGGGGGCACCGCACACGGCTAAGAGATCAAGAGATCAATTGTTGTGTCTATGGGGTGCCCCCTGGCCACGTATATAAAGGAGTGGAGGAGGGGAGGGGCCGGCCCTCTCTATGGCGTGCCCTAGGGGAGTCCTACTCCCACCGGGAGTAGGATCCCTTCCAAGTAGTAGGAGTAGGAGAGAAGGAAAGGGAAGGGAAAAGGAGAAGGAAGGAAGGGGGCGCCCCCCTCCCTAGTACAATTCGGACCAGCCCATGGGGAGGGGTGCGGCCACCCTTTGAGGCCTTTCTCTCCTTTCCCGTATGGCCCATTAAGGCCCAACACGAATTCCCGTAACTCACCGGTACTCCCGAAAATACCCGAATCACTCGGAACCTTTCCGATGTCTGAATATAGTCATCCAATATATTGATCTTTACATATCGACCATTTCGAGACTCCTCGTCATGTCCCCGATCTCATCCGGGACTCCGAACTCCTTCGGTACATCAAAACGCATAAACTCATAATATAGCCGTCATCGAACTTTAAGCGTGCGGACCCTACGGGTTCGAGAACTATGTAGACATGACCGAGACACGTCTCCGGTCAATAACCAATAGCGGAACCTGGATGCTCATATTGGCTCCTACATATTCTACGAAGATCTTTATCGGTCAAACCGCATAACAACATACGTTGTTCCCTTTGTCATCGGTATGTTACTTGCCCGAGATTCGACCGTCGGTATCTCAATACCTAGTTCAATCTCGTTACTGGCAAGTCTCTTTACTTGTTCCATAATACATCATCCCGCAACTAACTCATTAGTTGCAATGCTTGCAAGGCTTAAGTGATGTGCATTACCGAGAGGGCCCAGAGATACCTCTCCGACAATCGGAGTGACAAATGCTAATCTCGAAATACGCCAACCCAACAAGTACCTTTAGAGACACCTGTAGAGCACCTTTATAATCACCCAGTTATGTTGTGACGTTTGGTAGCACACAAAGTGTTCCTCCGGTAAACGGGAGTTCCATAATCTCATAGTCATAGGAACATGTATAAGTCATGAAGAAAGCAATAGCAACAAACTAAACGATCAAGTGCTATGCTAACGGAATGGGTCAAGTCAATCACATCATTCTCCTAATGATGTGATACCGTTAATCAAATGATAACTCTTTGTCTATGGCCAGGAAACATGACCATCTTTGGTCAACGAGCTAGTCAAGTAGAGGCATACTAGTGACACTATGTTTGTCAATGTATTCACACATGTATCATGTTTCCGGTTAATACAATTCTAGCATGAATAATAAACATTTATCATGATATAAGGAAATAAATAATAAATTTATTATTGCCTCTAGGGCATATTTCCTTCAGAATGGTGGTTGTGGAGAAGACAAAAGGGAGAAGATAGTCTCACATCAACTAGGCGTATCAACGGGCTATGGAGATGCCCATCAATAGATATCAATGTGAGTGAGTAGGGATTACCACGCAACAGTGCACTAGAGCTATAAGTGTATGAAAGCTCAACAAAAGAAACTAAGTGGGTGTGCATCCAACTCGCTTGCTCACGAAGACCTAGGGCATTTTGAGGAAGCCCATCATTGGAATATACAAGCCAAGTTCTATAATGAAAATTCCCACTAGTATATGAAAGTGACAACATTGGAGACTCTCTATCATGAAGATCATGGTGCTACTTTGAAGCACAAGTGTGGTAAAAGGATAGTAGCGTTGCCCCTTCTCTCTTTTTCTCTCTCTATTTTTTGTTTTTTTTGTTTTTTTGGGCCTTCTCCCTTTTTTATGGCCTCTTTTTTCTCCTTTTTTTTTTTTTTTCCGGAGTCTCATCCAGACTTGTGGGGGAATCATAGTCTCCCTCATCCTTTCCTCACATGGGACAATGCTCTAATAATGATGATCATCACACTTTTATTTACTTACAACTCAAGAATTACAGCTCGATACTTAGAACAAAATATGACTCTATATGAATGCCTCTGACGGTGTACCGGGATGTGCAATGAATCAAGAGTGACATGTATGAAAGAATTATGAACCGTGGCTTTGCCACAAATACGATGTCAACTACATGATCACGCAAAGCAATATGACAATGATGGAGCGTGTTGTAATAAACGGAACGGTGGAAAGTTGCATGGCAATATATCTCGGAATGGCTATGGAAATGCCATAATAGGTAGGTATGGTGGCTGTTTTGAGGAAGGTAATGGTGGGTGTATGGTATTGGAGAAATTTGCGCGGCACAAGAGAGGCTAGCAATGGTGAAAGGGTGAGTGTGTATAGTCCATGGACACAACATTAGTCATAAAGAACTCACATACTTATTGCAAAAATCTATTAGTTATCGAAACGAAGTACTACGCGCATGCTCCTAGGGGGATAGATTGGTAGGAAAAGACCATCGCTCGTCCCTGACCGCCACTCATAAGGAAGACAATCAATAAATAAATCATGCTCCGACTTCATCACATAACGGTTCACCATACGTGCATGCTACGGGAATCACAAACTTTGACACAAGTATATCTCAAATTCCCAACTACTCAACTAGCATGACTCTAATATCACCATCTTCATATCTCAAAACAATCATCAAGTATCAAACTTCTGATAGTATTCAATGCACTTTATATGAAAGTTTTTATTATACCCATCTTGGATGCCTATCATATTTGGACTAATTTCATAACCAAAGCAAACTACCATGCTGTTCTAAGACTCTAAAAATAATATAAGTGAAGCACGAGAGTTCATCTATTTCTTCAAAATAAAACCACCGCCGTGCTCTAAAAGGATATAAGTGAAGCACTAGACCAAATGACAAACTACTCCAAAAGATGTAAGCGAAGATCAATGAGTAGTCGAATAATTATGTAACTATATGAAGATTCTCTACCATTTAAGAATTTCAGATATTGGTATTTTATTCAAAAAACAAGCAAAACAAAACAAAATGAAATGATGCTCCAAGCAAAACACATATCATGTGGTGAATAAAAATGTAGCTCCAAGTAAAGTTACCGATGAATGAAGACGAAAGAGGGGATGCCATCCGGGGCATCCCCAAGCTTAGGCTCTTAGTTGTCCTTGAATATTACCTTGGGGTGCCTTGGGCATACCCAAGCTTAGGCTCTTGCCACTCCTTATTCCACAGTCCATCGAATCTTTATCCAAAACTTGAAAATTTCACAACACAAAACTTAACAGAAAACTCGTAAGCTCCGTTAGTATAAGAAAATAAATCACCACTTAGGTACTGTTGAGAACTCATTCTTTATTTATAATGGTGTAATATCTACTGTATTCCAACTTCTCTATGGTTCATACCCTCCGATACTACTCATAGATTCATCAGAATAAGCAAACAACACAATGAAAACAGAATCTGTCAAAAACAGAACAGTCTGTAGTAATCTGTATCAAACGTATACTTATGTAACCCCGAAAATTCTGAAATAAATTGGTGGACATGAGTAATTTGTCTATTATTCATCTTCAAAAATAATAAACCTAATCACACTCTCCAGTAAAAAATGGCAGCAAAACTCACGAGCGCTAAAGTTTCTGTTTTTTTACAACAAGATCGCAAAGACTTCACCCAAGTATTCCCAAAGGTTCTACTTGGCACAAACACTAATTAAAACATAAAACCACATATAAACAGAGGCTAGATGAATTATTTATTACTAAATAGGAACAAAAAGCAAGGAACAAAAATAAAAAATGGGTTGCCTCCCAACAAGCGCTAACGTTTAACGCCCCTAGCTAGGCATGATGATTTCAATGATGGTCACATAAAAGATAAGAATTGAAACATAAAG
The DNA here is from genome assembly GCF_003073215.2 of Triticum urartu. Lineage (NCBI taxonomy): Eukaryota > Viridiplantae > Streptophyta > Magnoliopsida > Poales > Poaceae > Triticum > Triticum urartu. The sequence continues at coordinate 467,715,482 of NC_053027.1, forward strand.
AGAGCATCATGTAGAATATTACTAGCACATTTAAGTCTAACCCACTTCCTATGCATAGGGATTTTGTGAGCAAACAACTTGTGGGAACAAGAAACAACTTGCATAGGAAGGTAAAACAAGCATAACTTGAAGATTTTCAACACATAGAGAGGAAACTTGATATTATTGCAATTCCTACAAGCATATATTCCTCCCTCATAATAATTTTTAGTAGAATCATGAATGAATTCAACAATGTAATCATCACATAAAGCATTCTTACCATGATCTACAAGCATAGAAAATTTACTACTCTCCACATAAGCAAGATTCTTCTCAATCGGAATAGTGGGAGTATCATAAGAAACTCGGATACTATAAATTGTTTCCACATTAAAAGAGTAATGTTCAGAAATAGGGTAATCATAATCATGACAAGTTTTATAAATATAATCATCACTACTTTTTATAGCATAAGTGTCATCACAATAATCATCATAAGTAGCAACTTTATTCTCATCATAATCAATTGAAACCTCTTCCAAGATAGTGGAATCATTACTAAATAAAGTCATGAACTCTCCAAAATCCACTTTAATGATTGTCAAAATAAGATTCAACACCCTCCAAAATAGTGGGATCGTTACTTCCTAAAGTTGACACTCTTCCAAACCCACTTTCATTAATATAACCATCATAAATAGGAGGCATGCTATCATCACAATAAATTTGCATATCAAAACTTGAGAGATTAAATATATCATCTTCATGAAACATAGCATCCCCAAGCTTGGGACAAATATTAATTGCAGCAAATAAATTCTCAAACATGTCATTCTCATCAAACATAGAATCCCCAAGCTTGGGCCTTTTCATATCATAAGCATAATCACTCTCATCATTAATAGTTTGGATAGCACCAATAGTATAACAATTATCATCATCACAATGAGTAATAGGAGCAACATCATTTGGGAGAGGTACCTTTTTACCTTTGCTTCTCCGTCTTTTCTTTCTCTTCTTCACATCGTGTGTGGGTTCAATCCTCCTTTTGGAGCTCCTTATTAATGAAATTGGTTGAATAGAAGGCTCCTCCTCGTTACCTGATTTATCATAAGAAATAATAGGAGGATATTGGGAAGTCTCTTCCCTTTCATTAGTATTCTCTTCATCTTCTATTTGTTTTCTTGCCTTTATGTAATTGGCAATATAAGGATTTTCAATGCAATTCACCGCACAATACATAAAAATTTCCTCTAAATCAAAATCAAGAACTTTATCAAGGATAAATTCTGGAATATCCTTAGTTATACGTTTCATTTCTTCATAACCTAGAAGCAAACTAAGTTCATTATGATGCGCAAGGGAAATCAAGTCATCACAATTTTTGGACACGGTTCGATCATGAAACAATTTGCATTGGATATTTAAATGACCACGTTCATTGCAAAGTTCACAAGGATGGCTAAGAAAATTTAAATTTTCAGCACAAACATCTAGCCTTTCTTGCAACCATTTAGTTTCTAAATACTTATGCCTCTTGCAAAATCTATCTTCCCTATTTGGTGTGTACTTGCAAACTCTATGCACTCCACAAAAATTGACATGCTTATAAGAGACATTTTCATCATGACTAGTGCAATCATCATTAGTACCATGGATATTCAAGGAATTCATACTAACAGCATTGCAATCATGATCATCATTCAAATATTTAGTGCCAAACATTCTAATGCATTCTTCTTCTAACACTTTGGCACAATTATCAGAATCCTTATTTTCATGAAAGACATTAAAAAGATGAAGCATATGAGGTAACCTTAATTCCATATTTTTGTAATTTTCTTTTATAGACTAAACTAGTGATAAAACAAGAAACAAAAAGATTCGATTGCAAGATCTAAAGATATACCTTCAAGTGCTAACCTCCCCGGCAACGGCGCCAGAAAAGAGCTTGATGTCTACTACACATCCTTCTTCTTGTAGACGTTGTTGGGCCTCCAAGTGCAGAGGTTTGTAGGACAGTAGCAAATTTCCCTCAAGTGGATGGCCTAAGGTTTATCAATCCGTGGGAGGCGTAGGATGAAGATGGTCTCTCTCAAACAACCCTGCAACCAAATAACAAAGAGTCTCTTGTGTCCCCAACACACCCAATACAATGGTAAATTGTATAGGTGCACTAGTTCGACGAAGAGATGGTGATACAAGTGCAATATGGATGGTAGATATAGGTTTTTGTAATCTGAAAATATAAAAATAGCAAGGTAACTAATGATAAAAGTGAGCGTAAACGGTATTGCAATGCTAGGAAACAAGGCCTAGGGTTCATACTTTCACTAGTGCAAGTCCTCTCAACAATAATAACATAATTGGATCATATAACTATCCCTCAACATGCAACAAAGAGTCACTCCAAACTCACTAACAACGGAGAACAAACAAAGAGATCATGGTAGGGTACGAAACCACCTCAAAGTTATCCTTTCTGATCGATCTATTCAAGAGTCCGTAGTAAATTAACATAAAGCTATTCTTTCCGTTCAATCCATCATAGAGTTCGTACTAGAATAACACCTTAAGACACAAATCAACCAAAACCCTAATGTCACCTAGATACTCCAATGTCACCTCAAGTATCCGTGGGTATGATTATACGATATGCATTACACAATCTCAGATTCATCTATTCAATCAACACATAGAACTTCAAAGAGTGCCTCAAAGTTTCTACCGGAGAGTCAAGACGAAAACACGTGCCAACCCCTATGCATAAGTTCACGAGGTCATGGAACTCGCAAGTTGATCACCAAAACATACATCAAGTGGATCACGTGATATCCCATTGTCACCACAGATAAGCACATGCAAGACATACATCAAGTGTTATCAAATCCTTAAAGACTCAATCCGATACGATAACTTCAAAGGGAAAACTCAATCCATTACAAGAGAGTAGAGGGGGAGAAACATCATAATATCCAACTATAATAGCAAAGCTCGCGATACATCAAGATCGTGCGATATGAAGAACACAAGAGAGAGAGAGATCAAACACATAGCTACCGGTACATATCCTCAGCCCCGAGGGTGAACTACTCCCTCCTCGTCATGGAGAGTGCCGGGGTGATGAAGATGGCCACTGGAGAGGTTTTCCCCCCTCCGGCAGGGTGCCGGAACAGGTCTAGATTGGTTTTCGGTGGCTACGGAGGCTTCTGGCGGCGGAACTCCTGATCTAGGTTATGTTCTGGAGGTTTGAGTATATATAAGAGGTTTTGGCGTCGAGAACAAGTCAGGGGAGTCTTCGGGCTGTCCACGAGGTAGGGAGGCGCGCCCAGGGGGGTGGGCACACCCCCGCCCTCATGGGCAGCTCGGGACTCTTCTGGCCCAACTCTTTTACTGCATGGCCTTCTTTTGGTCCAAAAATAAGTTCCGTGAAGTTTCATGTCAATTGGATTCCGTTTGGTCTTCCTTTTCTGCGAAACTCAATGACAAAGAAAAAACAGAAACTTGCAGTGGGATCTAGGTTAATAGGTTAGTCCCAAAAATCATATAAATTCATATAAAACATCCATGGTTGATAATATAATAGCATGGAACAATAAAAAATTATAGATCCGTTGGAGACGTATTAGAGTTCATATCAGCTTCTCTCATCTCAATTAGTTCATCATATATCGTCATTATTGCCTTTCACTTGCACAACCGAATAGTGTGGATAATAATAATAGTGCATGTGCATTGGACTAAGCTGGAATCTGCAAGCATTCAATTCAAGGGAGAAGACAAGGTAATATGGGCTGTTTGTTAGATCAACAATAACGCATATGAGAGCCACTAAACATTTTCATTATGGTCTTCTCCTCTCAACCCCCCAAAGAAAAGGAAAGAAACAAAACTATTTACACGGGAAAGCTCCCAACAAGTAGAAGAAGAACGAGAAATCTTTTTGGGTTTTCTTTTTAATTACTACTACTACAAGCATGGAAAGTAAACTAGCTAAAAGCTACAACTAATTTTTTTGGTTTTTCTTAAGGTTTTTCAAACACGCAAGAAGAAAGCTTAAAAAGAAAATAAACTAGCATGGATGATACAATGAAAAAGTATGAGCACCGACAACTGACATGAGTGTGTGAACATAAATGTAATGTCGGTGAGAGATACGTACTCCCCCAAGATTAGGCTTTTGGCCTAAGTTGGTCTATGCCCATGGATCAAAGTTGTAGCTGGGGTCGTACTGAGATGCAGCGGCAATTGGCTCATGAGCTGCAGCTTGGAGGTGAGCTGCCTCCGTCCTCCTCTCGTACTCGTTCGCCTCCTCCCTGGTTATAACATATCTCCCTTTTGTCTGAAAATCAAAGAAAGCAGGAGCAGGGAGATCAACATGGACAGTGCGCCGTCTGTCAAAGATTAGTGGGTACTGGAGGAACTGATTGTTCCTCTCAACAAACTGATGACGAACTATAGCATTATAATCTAGATAAGCAGGAGGCAACTCAATATCATCCCCACGTATGGGTATACCAAGAAAGTTAGCTACACTAGTTGCATAAATTCCACCAAACAAATCTCCAGTTAAACCATTAATATGCAACCTACGTGCAACAATACCCCCCAAGTTCATATTTCATTTTCAGGGCATTTGGAGAACTTTTATTTTTGGGGTATTTTTTATTGCAAGGATAATTCAGAAAACAGACAGAAAATACTATTTTTGCTTTATTTAATTGAAAGTGTGTTATATCGACTAGAGGGGGGGGTGAATAGGCGATTTTTATGAATTCTTCACTGAGGAATTTGCAGGTGAGGAAGAAATTCCTTAACGAAGAACTACTAGCAGCGGAATAAGTACTCAAAAGTAAACATAACAGAACACAAGCATAGTCATCATGATGAAATGAAGACAAGCACAGAGTACAGAAAGCGTAAACACAGGATGAAGACAAACAGATCGAAGAATTTGAACTGAGGAAATTGAGAAAGTCTTCAGTCAAAGTCTTCAAACACAGATACGAACAAGCACTCAACATAGTTATGAGGAAATGAAAGAGTTGAGGAAATAGAACCAGTGAGCTTGGTCAAGACAATGATTTGGTAGACCAGTTCCAACAGCTGTCTCAGTTGTACGTCTCGTTGGAGCGGCTAGGTATTTAAACCTGAGGACACACAGTCCCGGACACACAGTCCTCACCGTATTCTCCTTGAGCTAAGGTCACACAGACCTCTCCCAATCACCCGTGGTAAGTCTTCAGGTGACTTCCTAACCTTCACAAACTTGGTCACTCGGCGATCCACAATTCCTCTTGGATGCTCTAGACCATGATGCCTAACCGTCTAGAAGAAGAACAGTCTTCAAAGGTAACAAGCGTCGGATCCACGCAGGATCAATCTCTTCATTGATGCTCAATCACTTTGGGTTTGTAGGTGTTTGGGTTTGGGTTTTCCTCACTTGATGATTTTCGCTCAAAGTCCTCGGAGGATGGGATGCTCTCAAATGACAAGTGTAAGTTTCTCTTAGAGCAGCCAACCAGCTAGTGGTTGTAGGGGGCGGCTATTTATAGCCTAGGGAGCAGCCCGACATGATAAGACATAAATGCCCTTCAATGATATATGACTGTTAGGTGGGTAGATATTTTGGGACAGCTGGCGCATAGCACAGCAACGGTCGGAATTTTGAGTATCAAATTCCTCAGGGCTATCATGTTCCTCACTTTGTAGGCAATCCACTCTGGCAAATTCCTAACTCCTTAGTCAGAACAAATTCCTCAGAGACCAGAAGAACTTCATCTCTGTCACTGAAGAATATGACTGAACTGTATGAGATTTCCAATGGCTTCACTCGAAGGGATTGGTAGGTGTAGGATTTTGAGTTGAGCATCACATGGAAAATTTTCCTTAGTATTTCCTCGACCCCCTTTAACAGTACGGTGTTTCCTATGACTCAAGAAAGAGAAAATGAAACTACGAAAACAAAAGTCTTCACGCTTCATGTTCCTCGAATGAATGCCAAGTCTTCAAGGTCACACCAATTTCTTCACTTTCAAAGTCTTCAGTCGAAGAACTTCATTTTTAGGGGTCGACTTTCTCTTTAAATATCAAACTCCTTATAGACTTATAATCCTGTGTACACTCATAAACACATTAATCCCTTAACCTATAAGTCTTCAATACACCAAAATCACTAAGGGGCACTAGATGCACTTACAATCTCCCCCTTTTTGGTGATTGATGACAATATAGGTTAAGTTTTCAACGGGGATAAACATATGAAGTGTAAATACTGATATTGAGGAATTTGATTGCAAGATATAGAAGAACTCCCCCTGAAGATGTGCATGATGAGGAATTTGCTTTTGAAGCATTGCACACTTGAAGAGTAGAATCATGGAGATCTCCCCCTATATCTTGTAACTCATACACGCATTTGACATATCATAATGAAGAATTTGAAATGCATGATGAAATATGGTGACTGATGTAATTCAACATGCGTGCATCAACATATATGTAACGCCCCGAGACCGATGTGCCAGGTGTCGTTCAGTTATTCGCTGTTGTTGCTTTGTCATTGCTTGCATGTCATGCATTGCATATCATGTCATCATGCGCATTTCATTTGCATACGTGTTCGCCTCATGCATCTGAGCTTTTTCCCCGTTGTCCGTTTTGCAATCCGGCGCTTCATTCTCCTCCGGTGGTCATTTCTACCTTTCTTTTCTGTGTGGGGATTAAACATTTCCGGATTGGACCGAGACTTGCCAAGCGGCCTTGGGTTACTATCGGTAGACCGCCTGTCAAGTTTCGTACCATTTGGACTTCGTTTGTTACTCCAACGGTTAACCGAGGGACCGAGAAGGCCTCGTGCGTGTTTCAGCCCAACACCCCTCCAATTTGGCCCAAAACCCACCTAACTCTGCTCCATCATCTAGAGCGTTCGATCACGATCGCGTGGCCGAAAACCGCACCTCATTTGGACTCTCCTAGCTCCCTCTACCTATAAATATGTGATCCCCTCCGATTTTTTTCGCGCAGTCCAAACCCTAACCTTCGTCCACCTCGCGCCGCCGGACAATTTCGCCCGCGCCGGACATGTCCGTCCCCGCGCGCCACCTCACTCCGCCCAATGAGAGCGCGACATGTCACCCCGCCGCCGCTTCCCCTCCACTCACCTCGCGCCACGTCAGCGCCCAGCCTCCCCACTTCGCCGGCGGGCCCGGAAAGCCCGCAACCGGCCCGCGCGGGTCCATCTCCTCGCGCCGCCGCCCGGGAGGCGCCGCCTTCGTCCTCCCCGACACCGTCCGCCGCCCACCGCCTGTCTCCACCGCGCTTCGACCCCGCCGTACTTCTCCCGTGCCGCCACCTACCAAGCTCCCCGCCGGCCCCGTCTTGCCGCGTCGTCGCCGGATCCGGGCCTTCCCTCGTCGGATCCGCCTCTCCCCATCCCCGCTGCTTCCCGTGCCGCAGCCGGGGAAGCCCCGCCGTCCCTCGCCGGCTTCACCATCGGGCGCCGCCGCCGCTGCCTCCCCGATCCGATCGGGATCGAGGGAGACGAGCCCCTCCTCGTGGGCCTCCGCACCAGCCCAGCTCGCCCGCGCCCCCGCGAAGGCCCAGCTCCCCGCGGTCCAGCCTCCCGCGCCTCCAGGCCCAGATCGCCCGCGCCCGAGTGGGCCACCTCCTCCGAACCGGGCCAGATCCATCTCCCACCGGCCTGCTTCCCCAGCGCGAGCGCCCCAAGGCCCAGCTCCAGCCGGCCTCGCCTCGGCCTCCGTCCTCTTCATTTTGGGCCGCGCCTCCAAGGCCCAGGGTGAGCCGACCCCAACGCCCCCTCCTCTATCTTTTTTTTCCTTCGCTGTTGGGCTTCCTCAGATTCGGCCCGTGAAGTATTTTTTTTCAGCGCCTGCGATTTTTCCTGTTTTTCAGAGACGGCCAGTTTCACAGTTTAGTCCCTATACTTCATGCATATAATAACTCTCAATCCGTGCATCATATGGAAAAACTTTATATATGAAATATGCTTAGAATTGCATCTAGTTTCATAATATGTCATTTCCATCCATGTTTAAAATGCTTAAAATGTTGTTTGCATTAATTTGCTCCTATGCCATGTTAAAATGATTTAATTCATAACTAATTAACCGTAACTCGGATTTTAGTAATCTTTATATGTAAATGGGGTAGAATTTTGCCTAGTTTAACATGGTGGCATCATCTTGCATGTTTAACAACTCTAAAATTGTGTTTAGGGAAGAACAGTACCAAATCTATAATATGCTCATGGGGAGTTTCCGGAATTGTTGTTCGTTGCTTCCGGCCTCATTTAAACTTGCCTAGATAGGTAGTTTTCATTTGCATCACCCTCTTGCCATGTTTAACAACATTTAATATTGTTGGGTACATAAACGAGAGAGAACTAAATAATTGTTGTGGTGTTCTGTCAATATGCATCTCGTTGCATATTGAGCTCCACTTAATTTGTAGTATTGTTTGTGCACTTTGCCATGCCATGCATAACTAAACCGGACATGCATCATACTTGGTTGTGCATCTTGCCATGATTATGTGAAGGTTGTTTACCATGTTTGTTTGCTTCTTTCCGGTGTTGCTTCTTCGGGTTGGTTCCGTTAACGTCGAGTTTGTGAGGATCCGTTCAACTTCGTCCGTTTGTCTTCTTCATGGACTCGTTCTTCTTCCTTGCGGGATTTCAGGCAAGATGATCATACCCTCGAAATCACTACTATCTTTGCTATGCTAGTTTGCTCGCTCTTTGCTATGCCAATGCTACGATGCCTACCTTTTGCTTGTCAGCCTCCCAATTGCCATGTCAAACCTCTAACCCACCATGTCCCAGCAAACCGTTGATTGGCTATGTTACCGCTTTGCTCAGCCCCTCTTATAGCGTTGTTAGTTGCAGGTGAAGATTGAAGTTTGTTCCTTGTTGGAACATTGTTTATTTGTTGGGATATCACAATATATCTTATTTAATTAATGCATCTATATACTTGATAAAGGGTGGAAGGCTCGGCCTTATGCCTGGTGTTTTGTTCCACTCTTGCCGCCCTAGTTTCCGTCATATCGGTGTTATGTTCCCGGATTTTGCGTCCCTTACGCGGTTGGGCTATAATGGGAACCCCTTGACAGTTCGCCTTAAGTAAAGCTTTTCCAGCAATGCCCAACATTGGTTTTACCATTTTCCACCTAGCCTTTTTCCCTTGGGAGTCGCGCATCCCGAGGGTCATCTTTATTTTAACCCCCCCGGGCCAGTGCTTGTCTAAGTGTTGGTCCGAACTAGAGTCCTTTGCAGCGCCACCTCAGGGAAACTTGAGGGCTGGTTTTAGTTGTACGGAGCGCTCATCCGGTGTTGCCCTGAGAACGAGATATGTGCAGCTCCTATCAGGATGTCGGCGCATCGGGCGGTATTGCTGGTTTAGTTTTACCCTGTCGAAATGTCTTGTTGTACCGGGATACCGAGCCTGATCGGAACGTCTCGGGTGGAGGTCTATTCCTTCGTTGACCGTGAGAGCTTGTTGTGGGCTAAGTTGGGACACCCCTGCAGGGATTTGAACTTTCGAAAGCCGTGCCCGCGGTTATGGGCAGATGGGAATTTGTTAACGTCCGGTTGTAGAAAACCTAAACTTGACCTTATCTAAAATGAATCAACAGCGTGTGTAACCGTGATGGTCTCTTTCCGGCAGAGTCCGGGAAGCGAACACGGTTGTTGGAGTTATGCTTGACGTAGGTAGTCTAGGATCACTTCTTGATCATACTTTTATCGACCGTGCTTTGCCTTCTCTTCTCGCTCTCATTTGCGTATGTTAGCCACCATATATGCTAGTCGCTTGCTGCAGCTCCACCTCATACCTTTTACCTTACCCATAAGCTTAAATAGTCTTGATCGCGAGGGTGCGAGATTGCTGAGTCCCCGTGGCTCACAGATACTTCCAAAACCAGCTTGCAGGTGCCGATGAGACCGTGTAGATGACGCAACCAAGCTCAGGAGGAGCTCGATGAAGATCTTGTCCTTTGTGTTGTTTCGTTCTAGTTGATCAGTAGTGGAGCCCAGTTGGGGTCGATCGGGGACCTTTGTCGCATTTGGGGTTCTTCTTTTATTTTGGTTCCGTAGTCGGACCATGAGTGTATTTGGTTGATGTAATGCTTTATTCATGTAATTGTGTGAAGTGGCGATTGTAAGCCAACTATGTATCTCTTTCCTTATTATATTACATGGGTTGTGTGAAGATTACCTCACTTGCGACATATGCCTTCAATGCGATTATGTCTCTAAGTCGTGCCTCGACACGTGGGAGCTATAGTCGCATCGAGGGTGTTACAATATATGAGGAATAAGCATGCAGAAAAACACATCAAAGGTATCAGAGCACCATCGGGTTTAAGTTTACAACTCGATCCAATAAAGTTTTAGAAGAATGAGAGTTGCAACTTAGCAAAAAACGCCCATATAGACAGACCTGCTTGAAGACTAACTCAAAATTCTCCCCCTTTGTCATCGAATGACCAAAAGGATCGAAAATGAGGACTAACGCCCCTGAAGAATATCTAGTTGATGAAGGAGCACCAGCGTTGTTGGGGTCATTTGTCGTGGAAGGGCCTGCCGCAGTGTCGTCCAAGTCTTCATACTCGTCGGTATCGCGTGATGAAGAATATGAGCTGGAAACCAAAGAAGGAACCTTGACCTTCTTGATTTTCTTTAGTGGAGGTGCAGACCAGTCAAACTCTTCCTTGAGACCCATTTTCTTGAGATCTTCTTCAGCATACAGATGTGATAGAATAGCCCAGGTGTGACCAAGACTTCATGGAGGTAGTAATGTTGTGAAGAAATGAACCAAACTGACACTTAACCCATTTATGGTTTTGATTCAACTTCTGGTGAAGACTGAGCAGAAGCTCACGGTCAGTCATCACACGAGGAGCAGTGGCTTGAGGAGTAGACTTGGGTGCATTGGCAGCAGAGTCATGTGTTGCAGAGTCATCATTGGTGGAATAAGATGCAGCTTTGCGAAACTGACCATCCAATGGACGAATGCCTTCATCAATGACAGCAGGAGCCTTGCCCTTTTCATCAGTTGAAGTAAAAGCCTGCTTGAGGACTTCAATCGGGGGCAGATAGCTAAGGTGATTCTGAAAATCAGCCTTGTAGTTGAGTGAAGACCTTGTCCTGAGGAATCTCATAATCCAAGGTGCATAAGGTTTCAGCTCAAACGGAGAAAGTGCATCATTTGCCAGAGTCCTCATGAAGAAATCGTGATAGTTGATAGGAATGCTATGAATGATGTTGAATAGCAGATTCTTCATGATCCCAACTATTTCCTCATCAGATGAGTCGTGGCCTTTGATGGGACTCATTGTCCTCGTCAGAATGCGATAGACGGTTCTGGGCACATAGAGTAAATCCTTCATGAGGAATTTGGTCCTTGGGGCTTGACCGGGCTTCAAAGGCTTCATTAACACTTGCATGTAATGAGTTGTGAGTTCTGGTTCATGATACAGGCAGTGAGCTCCTTCACTGGGTGGACTGATGGGCAGGGCGTGAAGCAATTCAGAGGTCAGTGCCTTATAGTGAGTATTTTCGGTCATCCAGCCCAAGACCCAGGTGTTGATATCTTCAGGATCACCTGTGATATGCAATGTAGCGTAGAACTGAAGAATAAGCTCTTCATTCCAATCAACAATGTCAGAGCAAAAGTTGAGGAGGCCTGCATCATGAAGAACACTGAGCACAGGAGAGAAGCAAGGTAATGATTCCATGTCCACGTGAGGAATATGCTCATGGTAGAAGATTTTGTCTTTGTTGAAAAGCAGTGAAGAATAGAAGTTGGCCTGGCTTGCAGTCTAGAAACGCTTCCTCCTTAGACGAGTAGAGTCATAAGGATTATAGTCAGTGAAGAACGCGTGCTCGCCGAAGAAATCATCAGCCTTGAATTTCTGCTTCTTTGAGAATGGATCCTTTGGCTTGGGGTGAGGAGTGTCAGTCAATTGCATCACAACCTCCGGAATCTCGATCTCAGGTTCCACAGGCTGAGGAATTTTAGGTACTGTTTCAGTGGCAGCCTGGGACTTCAATTCTTCATTTACATGATCTTCAGCGCTAGTGGCTGGAATTTCTTCATGGACAGACGGTGTGGCATGTGGTTCATCAAATCCCATTTGTACAGTAGTTACTGGGGACTGAGGAACTTGTTGCAATGGTGTGAAGAGTGGAGAGTTGGGGTGCTGACTTTCCCAAAATTCATCACTTAGCACGGGTGTGGTACAGCCAATGTCCACGTCTTCATCTTCCATTTCTTCAACGCCGGCCTCTTCAACAGTAAACTGAGGCATAGGCGAGGAGACAACTGGTGTTGAAGGGATTGTATCCACTTCAATTTCTTCATCCATCTGCTCTGACGAAGCAGCAGAGGGATTCTCTTCATCGGATTCACTTGGAATCGCATATTCTTCATCAAAAGGAATAAGGTCCTTTGATGGCATGGTTGAGATAGGAACAACATCAATTGGATTTGCAAACGAGCTAGTCGGTGGCTTCATCTTCTTCTGAGCTGAAGAATCTGATGTAGTTGATGCCTTCCTTTTCTTCACCATTGCACGCTCTACAGCCTTGGTCTTCTTCACATCTGATGCAGATGGAAGGATCGGAGATGGTGTAGGCGCAGGAGGAGCGGAGGAATTTGGTTCAAGATCTTCAGGCACAACTGATGCAGTTGCCCTAACTTCTTCATTTTCTTCAGGCGCAACACTAGTGGTTGCCCTGGCAATTTCATCAGCGGCTGGAATGCAGTCATCAGCCCTGGTACTAGCATTTTCTTCAGTAGCCTGAGTATCATCAGCGGTGCTGGCATTTTCTTCAGTAGGCTGAGCAGATGCTTTAGCCTGAGGATTTTCTTGTTGCGTTGGGGCTGCAACATTGGAAGTGAACTGTTCAGTTATCTTTACAAATCTGACTTTGTCTCCAAGCCAGTCAGCATAATAGCGATCAAATTCATCACTCAGTTTCTTGATTTCAGATTGAAGAGCAACAAGTTCTTCAGGTGAAAGATTCAGAATGTTTTGCTTCAGAAAGCGCTCTTTATTGTATTGCGCTTTCTTCACCCTCCTTCCCTGCTCAAATTTCCATTTCTCTTCATCAATGAAGTGAGTCAGTACATGACTTTGACCAGGAGTGAGGTTCAGCTCAGGCAGAGGTGTGTTGGGGTCTTTGTGCCACAAGTCAATGAAGTCTAGGATCAACTTCAGATCCAACATTAATGGCACATTACTGCCTTTGGCTCTAGCGACCCTGAGTTGCCTGTCCCTGATGATTTCAGCAAGTTCTTCATCATCAGCTTCGTCTTCATCAGACAACACTTGAAAGGCGACCTGCTTCTTGTGAGGACTTGGTCGAGGACCTCATCCAGCAGTGGTCTTTTTCTTCAGAAGAGTGGGAGCAGCTGAGGAACTTGGAGCAGCTGAGGAACTTGCAGAGGCTCCTGAGGCAATAGATATGCCTGTGGTCCTTTGGCACGTGGCGAGATGCATAGGGGCTGAGGATTTGGTTGGAGCAGCCGAAGACCTTGGCGGAGGAGCTGAAGATTTTGTAGGAGCAGGAACAGCATGAGGAATTGGCCGTGAGGGCTTTGAGGAATCTGGCCGTGAGGGCATAGCTGAGGAACTCGGCCGTGAGGGCATTGCTGGTGAAGCACTGGGCTTGTGAGTAGGCTTCTTTGGCATGGCTTCTTCGGCTTTACAGAGGCCTCAACAGCCGTAGCGGCAGTAGAGTCTTCGTTGAATTTCGTCACTGCATCTTTTGCTTGTTTGGCCAACTTGGCCTGGCGCTTGGCCCATTCATCAGGATAATCCTCACCACGCTTGAGGCTGGTGGGATCATCTATTTGACCAAGTGCCAATGGAGGTCATGGGCATGGAGGATTTAGTGCAAATTTCTTCATATATTTGGGAGTGACATATCTGTACTCCCTCCACTCTCTTGCCCATCTCCTCTCAATCTTTTGAATGCGCACCTTGCGCTGATTTTTATCTTCCTTAGGGGGTGTGCAGTACCCAGCATAGATGTCATCAGGGATTTCAAAGGCAGTGTTGACCTCAGGCCTCTTTCCTCCTTTCTGTGGCTTCTTACCATCAACCATTTTCTTCAGTTGAGGAATTTGAACAATTGAATTCTCTGAAGAAGTATGCAACTTTTCTTCAAGGAACGGTGAAAATGAGTTAAGTTGATGAGAACCTAGTGATTCAGCAGCTGACATGAGTACCTGTGAACAGAGTATAGTTGCGAGGAATTTGGAGAGGTCATATGCATTCTCAGAGGTTTTTCAAAAAGAACAAGTTTGAGGAATTTGACCAGATGAGTCTTGAATAATTTCACTAAGCGTTCTTTGTCTTAGGTTCCAGAGATTCATAGATCGAAAATCCACACATTTGAGGAATCTTGAAGAAAAACATAGCTTAGATAAACGAATCAAGAACAGATGACATGTGAGGTGTTTTAGTGTGTGAAGATATGAAGAAAAACACCTTTGAGGATTTTGTAGAAATCATTTGAATCATAGAGGGCAGTAAAAGTAACTTTTAATTACCCTAGACGAAGAACACGGCGAACTGGAATGTGGAGATGTGAAGTTCGTCAGTGCAGATCTTCCACGCCCTAACTTGGCGGAGGAAGACGGCTACGGCGGCGGCGGAGTGAAGATTTCTGCGGCCGGCGCAAGTACGACGGCGACGAGGTCGAGGCAGTGAAGCTCTTCCTCACCGGCGACGATGATGTAGCGGCGGCGCTAGGGTTTGAGAAGCTCGAGCTAGAGAGAGGTCGAGCGGAGTAAAGGAAGTGAGGAAGGGGAAGGGGGTATTTATAGCCACGGTGAAAAACTGTTCGCCCGAAGAATTTGGACGAACGTGCCCCTGACCCTTATCATTCGCTTTAGATGTGTCACCCACGTACTGAGAAGTGGAGATCGTGTGCAATTGTGGGTGAATAGATAAGTATATCATGGGATGCGGAACGGTTTGAGCGGCAAAGCCGAAAATTTAGATAAGATAGGATTTAAAGTTCTGTTCGCAATTTCTTCAGCTGACAAGGACACAGTGAAGATTTTGAACGAGTTTCAAATAGAACGCACATGAAGAATTTGTGAATAGATTGGGTTGAGTATAGCATAGAGGGGGAAGGGTCCGATCACATTCACTTAGCAGAAAAACAACTTGAAGAATTAGCCATAAGTGAATGTTGTAGAGGACATAAACTCATATATATATATATATATATATATATATATATATATATATATATAGCCAATGAAGAAAAACGACGGAAACAGTGAAGACAATGAAAAGTTGAAGAATTTGAACAACTGAGGAATTTCAAAACCAAAAAAACTCAAATTGAAGATTTTCAACTTTTGGTGGTGGCGTGACCCACCGTATAAGAATGGTGATTTCAGACACCGCGTACAATTGTCGTAGGGTTCTGAGAATCAAATTCTTCATTAATTTATTCACACTTAGAGTGTTATTCATTGATTGAAGAAAAATGTTTCTTCATGTGTTGCACATCTAAGTCATCAATTTTGCATAAGTGTTAGGATGAGTGTCCTTTTCAAAGAACATTCGAAGATTCTAAGATATTTAGCTCACACCGCAACTTGCTAAATCTCTTCTCATCCAAGGGCTTTGTGAAGATATCGGCTAGCTGTTCTTCAGTCTTCACATGCTCAATAGAAATGTCGCCCTTCAACACATGATCACGAAGAAAATGATGACGAATCTGAATGTGCTTTGTCTTCGAGTGCTGAACTAGGTTGCGAGCAATCTTGATGGCACTCTCATTGTCACAGAAGAGCGGCACATTCTTCACATTGACGCCGTAGTACTTGAGAGTTTGCTTCATCCATAGCAATTGAGCACAGCAAGAACCAGCGGCAATGTACTCAGCTTCAGCAGTAGATAGTGATACGCAGTTATGTTTCTTCGAGGACCAATAGACCAAAGATCGTCCGAGGAAATGACATGTACCAGATGTTGACTTGCAGTCCACACGATCACCAGCATAGTCAGAGTCAGAATATCCAATGAGATCAAAAGCCAAGCCCTTGGGGTACCATAATCCAAGTGTTGGTGTGTGAGCTAGATATCGAAGAATATGCTTCACAGCCTTATGGTGTGATTCCTTCGGTGTAGCTTGAAATCGGGCACACATGGAAACACTAAGCATAATATCTGGCCTAGATGCACATAATTACAATAAGGAACCAATCATGGAGCGGTATACCTTTTGATCGAAGTCAATTCCATTTTCATCAGTGCACAGATGGCCATTTGTGGGCATAGGGATTTTGACGCCTTTGCAATCTTGCATGCCGAATTTCCTCAGTACATGCTTGAGGTATTTCTCCTGAGATATGAATATGCCATTGCGTTGTTGACGAATTTGAAGACCTAAGAAGAATTTCAATTCTCCCATCATAGACATTTGATATTCTTCACTCATCATATAGGCAAATTCATCACTATAACGTTGGTCAGTACAACCAAAGATAATATCATCAACATATATTTGGCACACAAACAATTCACCATCATAAGATTTAGTGAAAAGAGTAGTGTCGAGTGAACAGGGTTTGAAGCCTTTCTTCAAGAGGAATTCCTTCAAAGTATCATACCACACCCGAGGGGTCTGCTTGAGGCCATAGAGGGCCTTATTGAGTCTGAAGACTTTGTCAGGATGCTTTGGATCTTCAAAACCTGGGGGTTGAGAAACATATACTTCTTCCTCAAGATTACCATTGAGGAATGCACTTTTCACATCCATTTGATATAGAGTGATATCATGATGGTTAGCATAAGCAAGTAATATGCGAATAGCCTCAAGTCTAGCAATAGGTGCAAAAGTTTCATCGAAATCAATTGCTTCAACCTGTGTGTAGCCTTGAGCTACAAGCCGTGCCTTATTCCTTACCACAAGGCCATTTTCATCTTGCTTGTTGCGATAGATCCATTTTGTGCCAATGATATTGTTCTTGCGAGGATCTAGACGTTTGACCAGTTCCCAGACGTTGTTGAGCTCGAACTGATGTAATTCTTCTTGCATGGCCTGAATCCACTCAGGCTCCAGAAATGCTTCATCTACCTTAGTGGGCTCTGTGATAGAGACAAAAGCATAATGCCCACAAAAGTTAGATAAATGTGAATCTTTTGAGTGTGTGAGAGGACCTGGTGCTTTAATATCATTGATGATCTTTTCAACTTGCACTTCTTTTGCAACACGAGGATGAGCTGGTTGTCGTTGAGGAATTTGATCAGCATTTTCTTCAGCACCATTTTCTTCATTATTTTCTTCAGGTGCATTAGCTCGACGTTCTTCATGTTCCGGAATGAATTCTTCAGTAGATTCTTCGGTAGGAATGACATCCTCAGTAGCCTTGAACTTGATAGTTTCCTCAGGTGTTTGTTCATCTATCACAGAAGGTAGGTGCTCTCTTTGCGAGCCATTAGTTTCATCGAACCGCACATCTACAGTTTCAACAACCTTGTGAAGAACGCTGTTGAAAACTCTGTAGGTGTGCGAGTCCTTTCCGTAACCAAGCATAAAACCTTCATGTGCTTTCGGTGCAAATTTTGAGTTGTGATGATGATCTCTAATCCAACATTTAGCACCGAAGACTTTGAAATAACTTACATTGGGTTTCTTATCAGTGAGGAGTTCATAGGCAGTCTTCTTGAAGAATTTGTGAAGATATACTCTGTTGATGATGTGGCACACAATATCAATTGCCTCAATCCAGAAACAACGAGGTGTTTTGTATTCATCAAGCATAGTGCGAGCCATCTCAGCAAGAGTCCTGTTCTTGTGCTCCATGACGCCATTCTGTTGAGGAGTATAAGGAGCAGATAACTCATGAGTAATACCAAGTTCATCAAGATATTCATCAAGACCAGAATTCTTAAACTCAGTTCCATTGTCACTTCTGATGTGCTTGATCTTCACACCAAAGTTGGTTGAAGCCCTCGAGGAAAATCGTTTGAAGACTTCCTGCACTTCATGTTTGTAAGTAACAATGTGTACCCATATGTATCGAGAGTAATCATCAACAATAACAAAGCCATA
The DNA here is from genome assembly GCF_003073215.2 of Triticum urartu. Taxonomy (NCBI): domain Eukaryota; kingdom Viridiplantae; phylum Streptophyta; class Magnoliopsida; order Poales; family Poaceae; genus Triticum; species Triticum urartu. The sequence continues at coordinate 467,733,567 of NC_053027.1, forward strand.
TTGAGATGCATCATTTGAGACTGCAGAATAATGGTTAGGGCCGAAGAGATCCATGTGAAGCAATTCAAATGGACGAGTGGTGGTCATGATAGTCTTCGATGGATGCTTAGCCTTTGTCATCTTCCCAGCTTCACAGGCTCCGCATAAGTGATCCTTGAGGAATTTGACATTCTCAATGCCAATGACATGCTTCTTCTTCGCAAGCATGTGCAAATTCCTCATGCTTGCATGACCAAGTCGTTGATGCCAGAGCCAGCCTTCTGAAGCTTTTGCAAGTAGGCACATGGCTGGTTGTGGTCCTGTAGAGAAATCAACAATATACAGGTCTCCTCTCCTAAAGCCTTGGAAGACTTTGGAATAATCAGCTTCCATAACCACAACACAACGGTACTTGCCAAAGACAACAACCATATCAAGATCGCAAAGCATTGAGATAGACATGAGGTTGTATCCTAAGGACTCGACAAGCATGACTTTGTCCATGTGTCGATCCTTTGTGATCGCAACCTTACCTAGACCCAATACCTGACTTTTTCCTTTGTCAGCGAAGATGATATGCTTCAGATGCGATGGTGATAAGGGAGCATCCATCAATAGATTCTTGTCACCAGTCATGTGATTTGTACATCCACTATCGAGGACCCACTCAGTGGCTTTGGGTTGATCATCCTGCAGATGAATTAGTGCAACTTACGAACTCATATACTTCATCAGTAAAGAATATGACATCAATTCATCAGATCAATTTCATCAAGCAACAGAACAGATAAAGCAGTATGAGGACGTGAGAAATGAAAGTTCATTTCTTCATGACTAGCCTGCGTCCTTTCAGGCACACTCAGGTCTCTAGCAAATTCTTCAGACGATTACGTACGTCTGGAGACCTGACCCTGCAGAAGAGATTAGTTCTTTTTCTTCACCACCCACATCTGAAGGGGTGCCAAAGAGTTCATCACTCTGCAAGCTCTATACGAGAAAGGTGGCATATAAGCCAGTCCATTTCGTTTCACATAAGAGGAGTTAGGATAAGCATATGAATAAGCAGAGAAATTCTTCGAGGACTTATGAACATAATGGCTAGAAGAATACTGCTCATATTCATAGCCCTTGGCTCTTCCCTGCGAAACAGAGTAGTTAGCACGATGATATTCATATGAGGACTTTGATCCTTTTGAGGAATTTGGTCCATATGAAGAATTTGATCTGGGGTTCCTATTCTTCACAGGTCGTGTCCTGAGGACATTCACCTGAAGACTTTCAAGGCACTTTTTGGGAACCCAGATTTTCTTCATAGGAGGACCGTTCCTGTAGTTAGTGCCAACACATGTAGCAAATACTTCACCATTCTGATTTTTGAACAGTTTATAGTTGGAGTCAAATGACTCATCATTAGAACGAGGAGATTCACATGCAAAGCCAGATAAGTTGGATGGATCAACTGGAGGTCCCTTTGTAGCAACCCATGAGGTTTTGGGGTACTGCTGAGGCTTCCAATATGTACCACCAGCATTGAGTTTCCTCTCAAAGGCAATACCCTCTTTCCTAGGGTTCCTGTTGAGGATCTGCTTTTTAAGCACATCACAAAGAGTCTGATGCCCTTTGAGGCTTTTGTACATGCCAGCCATGTACCATTCCTTCAGCCCTGCATCGTCAGTGATACTAGCAACGTCCTCAGATGAGGAATTAGTGGTAGCAGAGACAGGTGAAGAATTTGTAGCATTAGCAACATTCGAACATTCAGGGGAAGAATTAGCAGATTCACGTTCAATGCACTTTAAGCACGGAGGAACAAATTCTTCCTGAGAAGCGCTGATTTGTTGAGCAAGTAATGAATCACGCTCCTTCTGAAGATCTTCATAACTCACCCTTAGCTTTTCAAGATCTTGCTTTCTTTGAAGAAATTCATATGAAAGCTTCTCATGATCAGATAAGAGAGTGTTATGATGACCTTAAGGTTGTCAAACCTAGACTGAAGCCTCTGAAGACTCTCAGCCAAAGCTTTGGACTGATCCATTTCTTCACCCAACATATCATCACTCTTATTTAGCATGTATTGAACTTTTTCCAAAGCTCTTTGTTGTTTAGTGGCAAGGGAAGCAAGTTTGACATAGCTGGGTCCAAATTCATCACCGGATTCATCATCATTGGATTCAGATAGATAGCATTCAATTACCTTAGCATCTTTTGCCATAAGGCATGATGCAGAAGATGATGATTCTGGTTCGAATGTCATCGCTTTGAGAGATTCCTTGGATCATGACGAGTTCGATGACCTTCATAGACCTCAGAGAGACGGTCCCAGATAAGCTTCGCATGATCGAGATGCATGATATTCCTGAACTGATTTTGATACAGACGGGAGCAGATGATGTCCTTCGCCGTGAGGTTGAGAAGAGTGTACTTGCGAATGTCATCAGCTTCTGCCATTTTGCATAGATCGGTGAGACCAATCTCAGTGACGGTCCACAGCTCGCTATTCATCACCATGAGGCGCTTCTTCTTCATGGCTTTCCACTTGGGATACTCGTGACCATCAAAGATGGGGCATGACACAGTCTTCATTCCTGTGGTCGACATAACTAAAACTCCAGGCGGTTAAACCAAAATCACACAGAACAAGGGAGTACCTTGCTCTGATACCAATTGAAAGTGCGTTATATCGACTAGAGGGGGGTGAATAGGCGATTTTTATGAATTCTTCACTGAGGAATTTGCAGGTGAGGAAATTCCTTAGCGAAGAACTACTAGCAGCGGAATAAGTACTCAAAAGTAAACATAACAGAACACAAGCATAGTCATCATGATGAAATGAAGACAAGCACAGAGTACAGAAAGCGTAAACACATGATAACACAGGATGAAGACAAACAGACCGAATAAATTGAACTAAGGAAATTGAGAAAGTCTTCAGTCAAAGTCTTCAAACACAGATACGAACAAGCCGTCAACACAGTTATGAGGAAATGAAAGAGTTGAGGAAATAGAACCAGTGAGCTTGGTGAAGACAATGATTTGGTAGACCAGTTCCAACTGTTGTCTCAGTTGTATGTCTATTTGGAGCGGCTAGGTATTTAAACTTGAGGACAGATAGTCCCGGACACACAGTCCTCACCGTATTCTCCTTGAGCTAAGGTCACACAGACCTCGCCCAATCACTCGTGGTAAGTCTTCAGGTGACTTCCGAACCTTCACAAACATGGTCACTCGGCGATCCACAATTCCTCTTGGATGCTCTAGACCATGACGCCTAACCATCTGGAAGAAGCACAGTCTTCAAAGGTAACAAGCGTCGGATCCACGCAGGATCAATCTCTTCAGTGATGCTCAATCACTTTGGGTTTGTAGGTGTTTGGGTTTGGGTTTTCCTCACTTGATGATTTTTTCTCAAAGTCCTTGGAGGATGGGATGATCTCAAATGACAAGTGTCAGTTTCTCTCAGAGCAGCCAACCAGCTAGTGGTTGTAGGGGGCGGCTATTTATAGCCTAGGGAGCAGCCCGACATGATAAGACATAAATGCCCTTCAATGATATGACCGTTAGGTGGGTACATATTTCGGGACAGCTGGCGCATAATGAAGGAAATATGCCCTAGAGGCAATAATAAAGTTATTATTTATTTCCTTATATCATGATAAATGTTTATTATTCATGCTAGAATTGTATTAACCGGAAACATAATACATGTGTGAATACATAGACAAACTTAGTGTCACTAGTATGCCTCTACTTGACTAGCTCATTAATCAAAGATGGTTATGTTTCCTAACCATGAACAAAGTGTTGTTATTTGATTAACGAGGTCACATCATTAGTTGAATGATCTGATTGACATGGCCCATTCCATTAGCTTAGCACCCGATCGTTTAGTATGTTGCTATTGCTTTCTTCATGACTTATACATGTTCCTATGACTATGAGATTATGCAACTCCCGTTTGCCGGAGGAACACTTTGTGTGCTACCAAACGTCACAACATTACTGGGTGATTATAAAGGAGCTCTACAGGTGTCTCCAATGGTAGATGTTGGGTTGGCGTATTTCGAGAATAGGATTTGTCACTCCGATTGTCGAAGAGGTATCTCTGGGCCCTCTCGGTAATGCACATCACATAAGCCTTGCAAGCATTTCAACTAATGAGTTAGTTGCGGGATGATGTATTACGGAACGAGTAAAGAGACTTGCCAGTAACGAGATTGAACTAGGTATTGGATACCGATGATCGAATCTCGGGCAAGTAACATACCGATGACAAAGGGAACAACGTATGTTGTTATGCGGTCTGACCGATAAAGATCTTCGTTGAATATGTAGGAGCCAATATGGGCATCCAGGTCCCGCTATTGGTTATTGACCGGAGATGTGTCTTAGTCATGTCTACATTATTCTCGAACCGTAGGGTCCGCACGCTTAACGTTACGATGACAGTTATTATGAGTTTATGCATTTTGATGTACCAAAGTTAGTTCGGAGTCCCGGATGTGATCACGGACATGACGAGGAGTCTCGAAATGGTCGAGACATAAAGATTGATATATTGGAAGCCTATATTTGGACATCGGAAGTGTTCTGGGTGAAATAAGGATTTTACCGGAGTACCGGGAGGTTACCGGAACCCCCCGGGAGCCATATGGGCCTTAATGGGCTTTAGTGGAAAAAAGGAGAAAGGGGCAGCCCAAGATGGCCGCGCGCCCCCCCCCTCCCCTAGTCCTATTAGGACTAGGAGAGGTGGCCGGCCCCCCTCTCTTTCCCCCTCGGGGAATCCTAGTCCAACTAGGATTGGGGGGGGGAGTCCTACTCCCGGCAGGAGTAGGACTCCTCCTGCGCCCTCCTCCAGGCCGGCGGCCCCCTCCCCCATGGCTCCTTTATATACGGAGGCAGGGGGCACCTATAGACACACAAGTTGATCCACGTGATCGTTCCTTTAGCCGTGTGCGGTGCCCCCTACCACCATATTCCACCTCGACAATACTATAGTAGTGCTTAGGCGAAGCCTTGCGTTGGTAGAACATCAACATTGTCACCACGCCGTCGTGCTGACGAAACTCTCCCTCAACACTTTGCTGGACCGGAGTTCGAGGGATGTCATCGGGCTGAACGTGTGCTGAACTCGGAGGTGTCGTGCGTTCGGTACTTGATCGGTTGGATCGTGAAGACGTACGACTACTTCAACCGCGTTCTGCTAACGCTTCCGCTTTCGATCTACGTGGGTACGTAGACAACACTCTCCCCTCTCGTTGCTATGTATCACCATGATCTTGCGTGTGCGTAGGAATTTTTTTAAAATTACTACGTTCCCCAACAGTGGTATCAGAGCCTGGTTTTATGCTTAGATGTTATATGCACGAGTAGAACACAAGTGAGTTGTGGGCGATATAAGTCATACTGCTTACCAAGCATGTCATACTTTGGTTCGGCGGCATTGTTGGACGAGACGACCCGGACCAACATTACGCGTACGCTTACGCGAGACCGGTTCCCCCGACGTGCTTTGCACATAGGTGGCTTGCGGGCGACTGTCTCTCCAACTTTAGTTGAACCAAGTATGGCTACGCCCGGTCCTTGCGAAGGTTAAAACGGAGTCTATTTGACAAACTATCGTTGTGGTTTTGATGCGTAGGTGAGATTGGTTCTTGCTTAAGCCCGTAGCAGCCACGTAAAACTTGCAACAACAAAGTAGAGGACGTCTAACTTGTTTTTGCAGGGCATGTTGTGATGTGATATGGTCAAGGCATGATGCTGAATTTTATTGTATGAGATGATCATGTTTTGTAACCGAGTTATCGGCAACCGGCAGGAGCCATATGGTTGTCGCTTTATTGTATGCAATGCAATCGCGATGTAATGCTTTACTTTATCACTAAACGGTAGCGATAGTCGTGGAAGCACAAGCTTGGCGAGACGACAATGATGCTACGATGGAGATCAAGGTGTCACGCTGATGACGATGGTGATCACGATGGTGCTTCGGAGATGGAGATCACAAGCACAAGATGATGATGGCCATATCATATCACTTATATTGATTGCATGTGATGTTTATCTTTTTATGCATCTTATCTTGCTTTGATTGACAGTAGCATTATAAGATGATCTCTCACTAAATTATCAAGAAGTGTTCTCCCTGAGTATGCACCGTTGCCAAAGTTCGTCGTGCCCAGACACCACGTGATGATCGGGTGTGATAAGCTCTACGTCCATCTACAACGGGTGCAAGCCAGTTTTGCACACGCAGAATACTCAGGTTAAACTTGACGAGCCTAGCATATGCAGATATGGCCTCGGAACACGGAGACCGAAAGGTCGAGCGTGAATCATATAGTAGATATGATCAACATAAACGATGTTCACCATTGAAAACTACTCCATCTCACGTGATGATCGGTTATGGTTTAGTTGATTTGGATCACGTGATCACTTAGAGGATTAGAGGGATGTCTATCTAAGTGGGAGTTCTTAAGTAATTTGATTAATTGAACTTAAAATTATCATGAACTTAGTACCTGATAGTTTCTTGCTTGTTTATGTTGATTGTAGATAGATGGCTCGTGCTGTTGTTCCGTTGAATTTTATTGCGTTCCTTGAGAAAGCAAAGTTGAAAGATGATGGTAGAAATTACACGGACTGGGTCCGTAACTTGAGGATTATCCTCATTGCTGCTCAGAAGAATTACGTCCTGGAAGCACCGCTGGGTGCCAGGCCTGCTGCTGGAGCAACACCAGATGTTATGAATGTCTGGCAGAGCAAAGCTGATGACTACTCGATAGTTCAGTGTGCCATGCTTTACGGCTTAGAATCGGGACTTCAACGACGTTTTGAACGTCATGGAGCATATGAGATGTTCCAGGAGTTGAAGTTAATATTTCAAGAAAATGCCCGGATTGAGAGATATGAAGTCTCCAATAAGTTCTATAGCTGCAAGATGGAGGAGAACAGTTCTGTCAGTGAGCATATACTCAAAATGTCTGGGTATAATAATCACTTGATTCAGATGGGAGTTAATCTTCCAGATGATTGCGTCATTGACAGAATTCTCCAATCACTGCCACCAAGCTACAAGAGCTTCGTGATGAACTATAATATGCAAGGGATGAATAAGACTATTCCCGAGCTCTTCGCGATGCTGAAAGCTGCGGAGGTAGAAATCAAGAAGGAGCATCAAGTGTTGATGGTCAACAAGACCACTAGTTTCAAGAAAAAGGGCAAAGGGAAGAAGAAAGGGAACTTCAAAAGGAACGGCAAGCAAGTTGCTACTCAAGAGAAGAAACCCAAACCTGGACCTAAGCCTGAAACTGAGTGCTTCTATTGCAAGCAGACTGGTCACTGGAAGCGGAACTGCCCCAAGTATTTGGCGGATAAGAAGGATGGCAAGGTGAACAAAGGTATATGTGATATACATGTTATTGATGTGTACCTTACTAGAGCTCACAGTAGCACCTGGGTATTTGATACTGGTTCTGTTGCTAATATTTGCAACTCGAAACAGGGACTACGGATTAAGCGAACACTGGCGAAGGACGAGGTGACGATGCACGTGGGAAAAGGTTCCAAAGTCGATGTGATCGCGGTCGGCACGCTACCTCTACATCTACCTTCGGGATTAATATTAGACCTAAATAATTGTTATTTGGTGCCAGCGTTGAGCATGAACATTATATCTGGATCTTGTTTGATGCGAGACGGTTATTCATTTAAGTCAGAGAATAATGGTTGTTCCATTTATATGAGTAATATCTTTTATGGTCATGCACCTTTAGGAGTGGTCTATTTTTGATGAATCTCGATAGTAGTAACACACATATTCATAATGTTGAAACCAAAAGATGCAGAGTTGATAATGACAGTGCAACCTATTTGTGGCATTGCCGTTTAGGTCATATCGGTATAAAACGCATGAAGAAACTCCATACTGATGGACTTTTGGAACCACTTGATTATGAATCACTTGGTACTTGCGAACCGTGCCTCATGGGCAAGATGACTAAAACACCATTCTCCGGTACAATGGAGAGAGCAACAGATTTGTTGGAGATCATACATACAGATGTATGTGGTCCGATGAATATTGAGGCTCGTGGCAGATATCGTTATTTTCTCACCTTCACAGATGACTTAAGCAGATATGGGTATATCTACTTAATGAAACATAAGTCTGAAACATTTGAAAAGTTCAAAGAATTTCAGAGTGAAGTTGAAAATCATCGTAACAAGAAAATAAAGTTTCTACGATCTGATCGTGGAGGAGAATATTTGAGTTACGAGTTTGGTGTACATTTGAAAAATTGTGGAATAGTTTCGCAACTCACGCCACCCGGAACACCACAGCGTAATGGTGTGTCCGAACGTCGTAATCGTACTTTACTAGATATGGTGCGATCTATGATGTCTCTTACTGATTTACCGCTATCCTTTTGGGGATATGCTTCAGAGACGGCCGCATTCACGTTAAATAGGGCACCATCAAAATCCGTTGAGACGACGCCTTATGAACTGTGGTTTGGCAAGAAACCAAAGTTGTCGTTTCTTAAAGTTTGGGGCTGCGATGCTTATGTGAAAAAGCTTCAACCTGATAAGCTCGAACCCAAATCAGAGAAATGTGTCTTCGTAGGATACCCAAAGGAGACTGTTGGGTACACCTTCTATCACAGATCCGAAGGCAAGACATTCATTGCTAAGAATGGATCCTTTCTAGAGAATGAGTTTCTCTCGAAAGAAGTGAGTGGGAGGAAAGTAGAACTTGATGAGGTAACTGTACCTGCTCCCTTATTGGAAAGTAGTACATCACAGAAAACTGTTTCTGCGACACCTATACCAATTAGTGAGGAAGCTAATGATGATGATCATGAAACTTCAGAACAAGATACTACTGAACCTCGTAGATCAACCAGAGCGAGATCCGCACCAGAGTGGTACGGTAATCCTGTTCTGGAAATCATGCTGCTAGATCATGATGAACCTACGAACTATGAAGAAGCGATGGTGAGCCCAGATTCCGCAAAGTGGCTTGAAGCCATGAAATCTGAGATGGGATCCATGTATGAGAACAAAGTATGGACTTTGGTTGACTTGCCCGATGATCGGCAAGCAATTGAGAATAAATGGATCTTCAAGAGGAAGACTGACGCTGACGGTAATATTACTGTCTACAAAGCTCGACTTGTCGCAAAAGGTTTTCGGCAAGTTCAAGGGGTTGACTACGATGAGACCTTCTCAGCTGTAGCGATGCTTAAGTCTGTCCGAATCATGTTAGCAATTACCGCATTTTATGATTATGAAATTTGGCAGATGGATGTCAAAACTGCATTCCTGAATGGATTTCTGGAAGAAGAGTTGTATATGATGCAACCAGAAGGTTTTGTCGATCCAAAGGGAGCTAACAAAGTGTGCAAACTCCAGCGATCCATTTATGGACTGGTGCAAGCCTCTCGGAGTTGGAATAAACGCTTTGATAGTGTGATCAAAGCATTTGGTTTTATACAGACTTTCGGTGAAGCCTGTATTTACAAGAAAGTGAGTGGGAGCTCTGTAGCATTTCTGATATTATATGTGGATGACATATTACTGATTGGAAATGATATAGAATTTCTGGATAGCATAAAGGGATACTTGAATAAGAGTTTTTCAATGAAAGACCTCGGTGAAGCTGCTTACATATTAGGCATAAAGATCTATAGAGATAGATCAAGATGCTTAATTGGACTTTCACAAAGCACATACCTTGACAAGATTTTGAAGAAGTTCAAAATGGATCAAGCAAAGAAAGGGTTCTTGCCTGTGTTACAAGGTGTGAAGTTGAGTCAGACTCAATGCCCGACCACTGCAGAAGATAGAGAGAAAATGAAAGATGTTCCCTATGCTTCAGCCATAGGCTCTATCATGTATGCAATGCTGTGTACCAGACCTGATGTGTGCCTTGCTATAAGTTTAGCAGGGAGGTACCAAAGTAATCCAGGAGTGGATCACTGGACAGCGGTCAAGAACATCCTGAAATACCTGAAAAGGACTAAGGATATGTTTCTCGTATATGGAGGTGACAAAGAGCTCATCGTAAAAGGTTACGTTGATGCAAGCTTTGACACTGATCCGGACGATTCTAAATCGCAAACCGGATACGTGTTTACATTAAACGGTGGAGCTGTCAGTTGGTGCAGTTCTAAACAAAGCGTCGTAGCGGGATCTACATGTGAAGCGGAGTACATAGCTACTTCGGAAGCAGCGAATGAAGGAGTCTGGATGAAGGAGTTCATATCCGATCTAGGTGTCATACCTAGTGCATCGGGTCCAATGAAAATCTTTTGTGACAATACTGGTGCAATTGCCTTGGCAAAGGAATCCAGATTTCACAAGAGGACCAAGCACATCAAGAGACGCTTCAATTCCATCCGGGACCTAGTCCAGGTGGGAGACATAGAGATTTGCGAGATACATACGGATCTGAATGTTGCAGACCCGTTGACTAAGCCTCTTCCACGAGCAAAACATGATCAACACCAAGGCTCCATGGGTGTTAGAATCATTACATTATAATCTAGATTATTGACTCTAGTGCAAGTGGGAGACTGAAGAAAATATGCCCTAGAGGCAATAATAAAGTTATTATTTATTTCCTTATATCATGATAAATGTTTATTATTCATGCTAGAATTGTATTAACCGGAAACATAATACATGTGTGAATACATAGACAAACTTAGTGTCACTAGTATGCCTCTACTTGACTAGCTCATTAATCAAAGATGGTTATGTTTCCTAACCATGAACAAAGTGTTGTTATTTGATTAACGAGGTCACATCATTAGTTGAATGATCTGATTGACATGACCCATTCCATTAGCTTAGCACCCGATCGTTTAGTATGTTGCTATTGCTTTCTTCATGACTTATACATGTTCCTATGACTGAGATTATGCAACTCCCGTTTGCCGGAGGAACACTTTGTGTGCTACCAAACGTCACAATGTTACTGGGTGATTATAAAGGAGCTCTACAGGTGTATCCAATGGTAGATGTTGGGTTGGCGTATTTCGAGAATAGCATTTGTCACTCCGATTGTCGAAGAGGTATCTCTGGGCCCTCTCGGTAATGCACATCACATAAGCCTTGCAAGCATTGCAACTAATGAGTTAGTTGCGGGATGTATTACGGAACGAGTAAAGAGACTTGCCGGTAACGAGATTGAACTAGGTATTGGATACCGACGATCGAATCTCGGGCAAGTAACATACCAATGACAAAGGGAACAACGTATGTTGTTATGCGGTCTGACCGATAAAGATCTTCGTTGAATATGTAGGAGCCAATATGGGCATCCAGGTCCCGCTATTGGTTATTGACCGGAGATGTGTCTCAGTCATGTCTACATTATTCTCGAACCGTAGGGTCCGCACGCTTAACGTTACGATGACAGTTATTATGAGTTTATGCATTTTGATGTACCGAAGTTAGTTCGGAGTCCCGGATGTGATCACGGACATGACGAGGAGTCTCGAAATGGTCGAGACATAAAGATTGATATATTGGAAGCCTATATTTGGACATCAGAAGTGTTCCGGGTGAAATCGGGATTTTACCGGAGTACCGGGAGGTTACCGGAACCCCCCGGGAGCCATATGGGCCTTAATGGGCTTTAGTGGAACGGAGAAAGGGGCAGCCCAAGATGGCCGTGCGCCTCCCCCCTCCCCTAGTCCTATTAGGACTAGGAGAGGTGGCCGGCCCCCCTCTCTCTCTTTCCCCCTCGGGGAATCCTAGTCCAACTAGGATTGGGGGGGGGAGTCCTACTCCCGGCAGGAGTAGGACTCCTCCTGCGCCCTCCTCCAGGCCGGCGGCCCCCTCCCCCATGGCTCCTTTATATACGGAGGCAGGGGGCACCTCTAGACACACAAGTTGATCCACGTGATCGTTCCTTAGCCGTGTGCGGTGCCCCCTGCCACCATATTCCACCTCGGTCATATCGTTGTAGTGCTTTGGCGAAGCCCTGCGTCGGTACAACATCAAGATCGTCACCACGCCGTCGTGCTGACGGAACTCCTCCCCGACACTTTGCTGGATCGGAGCCCGGGGATCGTCATCGAGCTATACGTGTGCTAAGAACTCGGAGGTGCCAGAGTAACGGTGCTTGGATCGGTCGGATCGAGAAGACGTACGACTACTTCCTCTACGTTGTGTCAACGCTTCCGCAGTCGGTCTGCGTGGGTACGTAGACAACACTCTCCCCTCTCGTTGCTATGCATCACCATGATCTTGCGTGTGCGTAGGATTTTTTTTGAAATTACTACGAAACCCAACACATAACACAGCAACGGTCGAAATTTTGAGTATCAAATTCCTCAGGGCTATCATGTTCCTCACTTTGTAGGCAATCCGCACTGGCGAATTCCTAACCCCTCAGTCAGAACAAATTCCTCAGAGACCAGAAGAACTTCGTCTCTGTCACTGAAGAATATGACTGAACTGTATGAGATTTCCAATGGCTTTCACTCGAAGGGATTGGTAGGTGTAGGATTTTGAGTTGAGCACCACATGGAAATATTTCCTTAGTATTTCCTCGACCCCCTTTAACAGTACGGTGTTTCCTATGACTCAAGAAAGAGAAAATGAAACTATGAAAACAAAAGTCTTCACGCTTCATGTTCCTCGAATGAATGCCAAGTCTTCAAGGTCACACCAATTGCTTCACTTTCAAAGTCTTCAGAAAGTCTTCAGAAATTCAAAGTCTTCAGTCGAAGAACTTCATTTTTAGGGGTTGACTTTCTCTTTAAATATCAAACTCCTCATAGACTTATAGTCCTGTGTACACTCATAAACACATTAATCCCTTAACCTATAAGTCTTGAATACACCAAAATCACTAAGGGGCACTAGATGCACTTACATTAATATAAATAATACAAAGAAAAAGGAGGGTACAGAAAGTTGTGCTTTCTAACTTCATCCATCTCATGCTCATCAAAAGGAATCCACTAATAAGGTTGATCAAGTCTTGTTAACAAACTCATTCCGAATCGCATGAAACCGGAGAAATTTCGAATAACATTAGGTTACCTCAATGGGGATATGCACGTCCCCAATAATAAGAATATCATATTTCTTCTTGACAGTAGGAAGAGGAAATTCAAAACCTTCAATAGTAATCATTGAAAATTTTCCGTGTGCTCATTACCATTAACATGAAAAGTGACATTGCCTTTGTTGCAATCAATAACAACCCCTGCAGTATTCAAGAAGGGTCTTCCAAGGATAATTGACATACTATCGTCCTCGGGAATATCAAGAATAACAAAGTCCGTCAAAATAGTAACGTTTGCAACCACAACAGGCACATTCTCACAAATACCGACAGGTATAGTTGTTGATTTATCGTCCATTTGCAAAGATATTTCAGTAGGTGTCAACTTATTCAAATCAAGTCTACGATATAAAGAGAGAGGCATAACACTAACACCGTGCTACCTCTTGAGCACTGCGTTGGTTTTCCCTTGAAGAGGAAAGGGTGATGCAGCAAAGTAGCGTAAGTATTTCCCTCAGTTTTTGAGAACCAAGGTATCAATCCAGTAGGAGATCAAGCTCAAGTCCCACGCACCTACACAAACAAATAAGAACCTCGCAACCAACGCGATAAAGGGGCTGTCAATCCCTTCACGGTCACTTACGAGAGTGAGATCTGATAGATATGATAAGATAATATTTTTGGTATTTTTATGATCCAGAGAAATAGAGGATGCAAGTAAAATAAATAGCAAAGGAAATAACTAAGTATTGGAAGATTAATATGATGGAAGATAGACCCGAGGGCCATAGGTTTCACTAGTGGCTTCTCTCAAGAGCATAAGTATTACAGTGGGTAAACGAATTACTGTCGAGCAATTGATAGAATTGAGCATAGTTATGAGAATATCTAGGTATGATCATGTATATAGGCATCACGTCCGAGACAAGTAGACCGAAACAATTCTGCATCTACTACTATTACTCCACACATCGACCGCTATCCAGCATGCATCTAGAGTATTAAGTTCAAGAGAATAGAGTAATGCTTTAAGTAAGATGACATGATGTAGAGGGATAAACTCATGAAATATGATATAAACCCCATATTTTATCCTTGATGGCAACAATACAATACGTATCGGTTCCCTTTCTGTCACTGGGATCGAACACCGCAAGATTGAACCCAAAGCTAAGCACTTCTCCCATTGCAAGAAAGATCAATCTAGTAGGCCAAACCAAACTGATAATTCGAAGAGACTTGCAAAGATAAACCAATCATACATAAAAGAATTCAGAGGAGAATCAAATATTGTTCATAGATAAACTGGATCATAAACCCACAATTCATCGGATCTCGACAAACACACCGCAAAAGAAGATTACATCGAATAGATCTCCAAGAAAATCGAGGAGAACTTTGTATTGAGATCCAAAGAGAGAGAAGAAGCCATCTAGCTAATAACTATGGACCCGTAGGTCTGAAGTAAACTACTCACACATCACCGGAGAGGCCATGGAGTTGATGTAGAGGCCCTCCGTGATCAATGCCCCCTCTGGTGGAGCTCCGAAAAAGGCCCCAAGATGGGATCTCTCGAGTACAGAAGGTTGCGGCGGTGGAATTAGGTTTTCGTGGTGCTCCTGGATGTTTGGGGGGTATGTGGATATATATAGGAGGAAGAAGTACGTCGGTGGAGCAACGGAGGGCCCACAAGGGTGGAGGGCGCGCCTAGGGGGGTAGGTGCGCCCCCCTACCTCGTGCCTTCCTCCCTTGTTTCTTGACGGCCACTCCAAGTCTCCTGGATCACGTTTGTTGAGAAAATCACGTTCCCGAAGGTTTCATTCCATTTGGACTCCGTTTGATATTCCTTTTCTTCGAAACCCTAAAATAGGCAAAAAAACAACAATTTGGGCTGGGCCTCCGATTAGTAGGTTAGTCCCAAAAATGATATAAAAGTGTAGAATAAAGCCCATTAACATCCAAAATAGATAATATAATAGCATGGAGCAATAAAAAATTATAGATACATTGCAGACGTATCAAGCATCCCCAAGCTTAATTCCTGCTCGTCCTCGAGTAGGTAAATGATAAAAGAAGAATTTTTGATGTGGAATGCTTTCTAACATATTTCCCGATGTAAATTTTCTTAATTGTGGCATGAATGTTCAGATCCATAAGATTCAAGATAAAAGTTTAATATTGACATAAAAATAATAATACTTCAACCATACTAACTAAGTAATCATGTCTTCTCAAAATAACATGGCGAAAGAAAGTTATCCCTACAAAATCATATAGTCTGGCTATGCTCTATCTTCACCACACAAAATATTTAAATCATGCACAACCCCGATGACAAGCCAAGCAATTGTTTCATACTTTTGATGTTCTCAAACTTTTTCAATCTTCACGCAATATATGAGCGTGAGCCAAGGACGTAGCACTATGGTGGAATAGAATGGTGGTTGTGGAGAAGACAAAAAGGGAGAAGATAGTCTCACATCAACTAGGCGTATCAACAAGCTATGGAGATGCCCATTAATAGATATCAATGTGAGTGAGTAGGGATTGCCATGCAACGGATGCACTAAAGCTATAAGTGTCTGAAAGCTCAACAAAAGAAACTAAGTGGGTGTGCATCCAACTTGCTTGCTCAGGAAGACCTAGGGCATTTTGAGGAAGCCCATAATTGGAATATACAAGCCAAGTTTTATAATGAAAAATTCTCACTAGTATATGAAAGTGATATCATAGGAGACTCTCTTATATGAAGAACATGGTGCTACTTTGAAGCATAAGTTTGGAAAAAGGATAATAACATTGTCCCTTCTCTCTTTTTCTCTCATTTTTGGGCCTTCTTTTTTTGGCCTCTTTTTTTTCGTCCGGAGTCTCATCCCGACTTGTGGGGGAATCATAGTCTCCATCATCCTTTCCTCACTGGGACAAGCTCTAATAATGATGATCATCACACTTTATTTACTTACAACTCAAAAATTACAAATCGATACTTAGAACAAGATATGACTCTATGTGAATGCCTCCGGCGGTGTACTGGGATGTGCAATGATGCATGAGTGACATGTATGAAAATTATGAACGGTGGCTTTGCCACAAATACGATGTCAACTACATGATCATGCAAGCAATATGACAATGATGAAGCATGTCATAATAACGGAATGATGGAAAGTTGCATGGCAATATATCTCGGAATGGCTATGGAAATGCCATAATAGGTAGGTATGGTGGCTGTTTTGAGGAAGGTATATGGTGGGTTTATGGTACCGGCGAAAGTTGTGCGATACTAGAGAGGCTAGCAATGGTGGAAGGGTGAGAGCGCGTATAATCCATGGACTCAACATTAGTCATAAAGAACTCACATACTTATTGCAAAATTCTACAAGTTATCAAAGCAAAGTATTACGCGCATGCTCCTAGGGGGATAGATTGGTAGGAAAAGACCATCGCTCGTCTCCAACCGCCACTCATAAGGAAGACAGCCAATAAATAAATCATGCTCCGACTTCATCACATAATGGTTCACCATACGTGCATGCTACGGGAATCACAAACTTTAACACAAGTATTTCTCATATTCACAACTACTCAACTAGCATGACTCTAATATCACCATCTCCATATCTCAAAACAATTATCAAGTATCAAACTTCACATAGTATTCAATGCACTTTCATGAAAGTTTTTATTATTGCCATGTTGTTATAAAGGACTCTCAAAATAATATAAGTGAAGCATGAGAGAACAATAGTTTTTTATAAAACATAACCACCACCGTGCTCTAAAAGATATAAGTGAAGCACTAGAGCAAAAACTATATAGCTCAAAAGATCTAAGTGAAGCACATAGAGTATTCTAATAAATTCCCAATAATGTGAGTATCTCTAAAAAGGTGTGTAAAGCAAGGATGATTGTGGTAAACTAAAAAGCAAAGACTCAAATCATACAAGATGCTCCAAGCAAAACATATATCATGTGGTGAATAAAAATATAGCTCCAAGTAAAGTTACCGATAGACGAAGACGAAAGAGGGGATGCCTTCCAGGGCATCCCCAAGCTTAGGCTTTTGGGTGTCCTTGAATTTTACCTTGGGGTGCCATGGGAATCCCTAAGCTTAGGCTATTGTCACTCTTTGTTCCATAATCCATCAAATCTTTACCCAAAACTTGAAAGCTTCACAACACAAAACTCAAAATAGAAAATCTCGTGAGCTCCGTTAGCGAAAGAAAACAAAACACCACTTCAAGGTACTTTAATGAACTCATTATTGATTTATATTGGTGTTAAACCTACTGTATTCCAACTTCTCTATGGTTTGTAAACTCTTTTACTAGCCATAGATTCATCAAAATAAGCAAACAACACACGAAAAGCAGAATCTGTCAAAAATAGAACAATATGTAGTAATCTGTAGCTAATGCAAGTTCTGGAACCCCAAAAATTATAAAATAAATTGCTGTACGTGAGGAATTTATCTATTAATCATCTTAAAAAATAATTAACTAAATAGCACTCTCCAAATAAAAATGGCAGCAATTCTCGTGAGCGCTAACATTTCTGTTTTTTACAGCAAGATCAAAAAGACTCTCCCCAAGTCTTCCCAATGGTTCTACTTGGCACAAACACTAATTAAACACAAAAAACACAACCAAAACGGAGGCTAGATAAATTATTTATTAAATAACAGCAAAGAAAAATATTGGGTTGTCTCCCAACAAGTGTTGTTCTTTAAAGCCTTTTAGCTAGGCATTGATAATTTTAATGATGCTCACATGAAAGACAAGAATTGAAGCACAAAGAGAGCATCATGAAACATGTGACAAACACATCTAAGTCTAACATACTTCCTATGCATAGGCATCTTATAGGCAAACAAATTATCATAGCAAGCAAAAACTAGCATATGCAAGGAAGCGGAAAGAAACAATAGCAATCTCAACATAACGAGAGGTAATTTTGTAACGTGAAAATTTCTACAATCATATTTTCCTCTCTCATAATAATTACATGTGGGATCATAAGAAAATTCAACAAAATAGCTATCACATAGAATATTTTCAACATGATCCACATGCATGCAAAGTTGACACTCTTCCAAAATAGTGGGATTAACATTAACTAAAGTCATGACCTCTCCAAACCCACTTTTATCAAAAATTTCATAAGATTGAACATTCTACAAATATGTGGGATCTAAAGTTGACACTCTTCCAAACCCACTTTCGATAATATTCCAAATACTATTATCAATCTCATATTCAACATGGGGCTTAAATAAATTTGCAAGATCATAAGAAGAATCACCCCAATCATGATCATTGCAATAAGTAGAGGACATAACAAAACTAGCATCCCCAAGCTTAGGGTTTTGCATATTATAAGCACAGTTGACATTAATATAATTTATACTATCATCATTGCAATCATGCTTTTTATTCAAAGATCCTTCGTGAATCACTCCATAAAGTACTTCATCACAATTTTTAGATTCACGAATTTCAAGCAAAACTTCATAAAGATAATCTAGTGCACAAAACTCACTAGCAATCGGTTCATCATAATTGGATCTCTTAAAAAGATTAGCAAGCGGATGAGGATCCATAGATCTTAGGTTCTCTGTTTAGCAATAAATAAACAACTATTCCAACCAAACGAACAAATGAGCCAAGTAAGACATGAAAGCAAATGGAAAGACGAACAGAAGAAGGGCGGATAAAACGGCAAGGGTGAAGTGGGGGAGAGGAAAATGAGCGGCAAATGGCAAATAATGTAATGTGAGAGATAAGAGTTTGTGATGGGTAATTGGTATATTTTGACTTGGTAATGGTGCCAGAAATGACTCTTGTGGGAGTCAAATCTTGACTTGACTTGGTGCTACCTCTTGAGCACTGCGTTGGTTTTCCCCGAAGAGGAAGGGATGATGCAGCAAAGTAGCGTAAGTATTTCCCTTGGTTTTTGAGAACCAAGGTATCAATCCAGTAGGAGGCTACGCGCGAGTCCCTCACACCTACACAAAACAAATAAATCCTCGCAACCAACGCGATAAGGGGTTGTCAATCCCTACATGGCCACTTACGAGAGTGAGATCTGATAGATATGATTAGATAATATTTTTGGTATTTTTGTGATAAAGATGCAAAGTAAAATAAAAAGCAAAGTAAAAAGCAAAGGAAATAACTAAGTAGTAGGAGATTAATATGATTAATATAGACCCGGGGGCCATATGTTTCACTAGTGGCTTCTCTCGAGAGCATAAGTATTATACGGTGGGTGAACAAATTACTGTTGAGGAATTGACAGAATTGAGCATAGTTATGAGAATATCTAGGCATGATCATGTATATAGGCATCACGTCCGAGACAAGTAGACCGACTCTTGCCTGCATCTACTACTGTTACTCCACTCATTGACCGCTATCCAGCATGCATCTAGAGTATTAAGTTAATGAAAAGAGAGTAACGCCTTAAGCAAGATGACATGATGTAGAGGGATAAACTCATGCAATATGATGAAAACCCCATCTTGTGATAGAGGCTAAGGTGTCCCGATGTTTCGATGAGATGGTGGCTATCGTTTTCTGTGGGAGTCGACCTTGACGATCCGACTACGAACGTGCGAGACGTCGCGCCTTAGCAATCGCTAAACCAACTTCCGAGGGTTATTGACCACGCCGGAGCACGATCAACCTGACCACGAGGGTCTGTTTCCTGCGAGCAAACGAAGAACAAGCAAGAAACTGAGATTGCAATCGGGATATTGCGAATATAAGATGAAAGCTTTATTGATCAAGGTGGGGTTCTGTGACGTCTTGGTCTGGTCGTTGGACACAAATGAAGTACGCGAAGTTGCAGCTATGGCGAACTTTTAATCTAAACAAAACCCAAAGTCTAAACGACGCCCTAAGGGCTGTATATATGGAGGAAGAGGGGGGAATTTCGTGGCCCTTGAGGGTGGGGTCCGAAACCAACCCTAACTCTTGTTTCCCCACACATACGAACTCTAAAAATAGCCTATACTTAAGTATTTCGAAATTACATGGGCCTGGCCCATTAATAAGGTGACACAGCACCTAGAATAGCCTATGGACGAATATTATGAAGTGGCATCTTGTATATTTCGTCCAAGGCTTCATGCACTCCTTATGGCGGCTTCAAAGTCCTGAAATCATCACTTGTAACTCCGTTCTTGATCCCCTTGCGCATGCCATCAACTCCATGCGTGTTCTTGCTCCAATGTTCATCCTTCTCCAAGCTAGGCCCTTCATTTGTAAGCAAAACAAATGTATCCAATTTAGGCAGCATCATAATCTCATGAACATTAGAATCATTACCAAGAAACGAAAGTACCTGGTAATTTAATTGGCGTGCGCGAGCTCTAGTAATTGGTCCAGTATATGTAACAGTAGGGGCTGTGGGTGTAACAATGGTATTGATGTCCTCATCAATCCTCCCCTTCTTGAAATGAAGTCGTCCTCGACGGAAGCGCATCTTCCTCACCCAAATAAGGCTTCAAATCTGCAATGTTAAAAGTGGGACTAACCCCAAAATCTACAGGTAGCTCAAGTTTATATGCATTATCATTTATTTTCTCTAACACCTTAAAAGGACCATCAGCACGTGGCATTAGCTTTGATTTGCGCAGATTAGGAAATCTATCTTTACGCAAATGTAACCAAACAAGATCTCCAGGCGCAAACACAACATGTTTTCTACCCTTATCTCCAGCAAGTTTATATTTAGCATTCATACGCTCAATGTTTTCCTTAGTTAACTCATGCATTTTTAAAATCAATTCAGAACGTTCTTTAGCATCAAAATTAACCTTCTCTGAAGATGGAAGAGGCAACAAATCAATAGGTGCACGAGGTAGGAAACCATACACAATTTCAAAAGGGCACATCTTAGTAGTAGAATGCAATGAACGATTATAAGCAAATTCAATATGAGGCAAGCATTCTTCCCACATTTTCTTGTTATTCTTCAAAACAGCCCTAAGCATAGTAGACAATGTTCTATTGACTACTTCAGTTTGTCCATCAGTTTGGGGGTGACAAGTAGTACTAAAAAGCAGCTTAGTCCCCAACTTAGCCCATAAACATCTCCAAAAGTGGCTAAGAAATTTAGTATCACGATCTGAAACAATAGTATTTGGCACACCATGTAAGCGAATAATTTCACGAAAGAACAAATCAGCAACATTAACAGCATCATCGCTTTTATGACATGGTATAAAGTGTGCCATTTTCGAGAACCTATCCACGACAACAAATATGCTATCCCTCCCCTTCTTTGTTCGAGGTAAACCTAAAACAAAGTCCATAGATATATCCTCCCAAGGAACACTAGGTACAGGCAAAGGCATATATAAACCATGAGGATTGAGTCGTGACTTAGCTCTTTGACATGTAGTGCAGCGAGCAACAAAACGCTCAACATCCCGTCTCATCTTTGGCCAAAAGAAATGTGTAGCAAGTATATCCTCCGTCTTCTTGATGCCAAAGTGTCCCATTAATCCTCCTCCATGCGCCTCCTGCAACAACAAAAGATGAATAGAGCTAGCTGGAATGCATAGCTTGGTAGCACAAAACACAAATCCATCGTTAAGAACGAACTTGTTCCAAGTTCTCCCTTCCTTACAATTCTGCAATACATCTTTAAATTCACCATCATGAACATATTGATCTTTGATGGTCTCCAACCCAAATATTTTAAAGTCAAGTTGTGAAAGCATAGTATAACGACGAGACAAGGCATCAGCAATAACATTTTCTTTACCCTTCTTGTGTTTAATGACATAAGGGAAAGTCTCAATGAATTCAACCCATTTAGCATGTCTACGGTTCAGTTTTGCTTGACTTTTAATGTGTTTCAAAGATTCATGATCAGAATGTATAACAAATTCCTTGGGCCATAAATAATGTTGCCATGTTTCTAAGGTCCGAACAAGAGCATATAATTCTTTATCATAAGTAGAATAGTTCAGACTAGGCCCACTCAATTTTTCATAAAAGTATGCAACAGGTTTTCCATCTTGTAATAACACACCTCCTAATCCAATTCCACTAGCATCACATTCAAGCTCAAAAGTCTTATTGAAATTAGGAAGTTGGAGTAAAGGAGCATGTGTCAACTTATCTTTCAATACCGTGAAGGCTTCTTCCTGTGCGGTACCCCAAACAAAAGGCACATCCTTCTTTGTAAGCTCGTTGAGAGGTGCAGCAATGGTGCTGAAATCTCTCACAAAACGCCTATAGAAACCAGCGAGGCCAAGGAAACTCCTCACTTGTGTGACCGTTTTGGGCTGCGGCCAACTCTCAATAGCTTCAATCTTGGCTTTATCAACTTCAATTCCCTGTGGAGTAACAACATAGCCAAGAAAAGATACTCGGTCGGTGCAAAAGGTGCACTTTCCAAGGTTTCCAAACAAACGTGCATCACGTAGAGCAATAAAAACAGCACATAAATGTTCCAAATGTTCCTCCAAAGATTTGCTATAAATCAATAAGACTTTTGAGCTTGAATGTGATGCTAGTGGAATTGGATTAGGAGGTGTGTTATTACAAGATGGAAAACCTGTTGCATACTTTTCTGAAAAATTGAGTGGGCCTAGTCTGAACTATTCTACTTATGATAAAGAATTATATGCTCTTGTTCGGACCTTAGAAACATGGCAACATTATTTATGGCCCAAGGAATTTGTTATACATTCTGATCATGAATCTTTGAAACACATTAAAAGTCAAGCAAAACTGAACCGTAGACATGCTAAATGGGTTGAATTCATTAAGACTTTCCCTTATGTCATTAAACACAAGAAGGGTAAAGAAAATGTTATTGCTGATGCCTTGTCTCGTCGTTATACTATGCTTTCACAACTTGACTTTAAAATATTTGGTTTGGAGACCATCAAAGATCAATATGTTCATGATGCTGAATTTAAAGATGTATTGTAGAATTGTAAGGAAGGGAGAACTTGGAACAAGTTCGTTCTTAACGATGGATTTGTGTTTTGTGCTACCAAGCTATGCATTCCAGCTAGCTCTATTCGTCTTTTGTTGTTGCAGGAGGCGCATGGAGGAGGATTAATGGGACACTTTGGCGTCAAGAAGACGGAGGATATACTTGCTACACATTTCTTTTGGCCAAAGATGAGACGGGATGTTGAGCGTTTTGTTGCTCGCTGCACTACATGTCAAAGAGCTAAGTCACGACTCAATCCTCATGGTTTATATATGCCTTTGCCTGTACCTAGTGTTCCTTGGGAGGATATATCTATGGACTTTGTTTTAGGTTTACCTCGAACAAAGAAGGGGAGGGATAGCATATTTGTTGTCGTGGATAGGTTCTCGAAAATGGCACACTTTATACCATGTCATAAAAGCGATGATGCTGTTTATGTTGCTGATTTGTTCTTTCGTGAAATTATTCGCTTACATGGTGTGCCAAATACTATTGTTTCAGATCATGATACTAAATTTCTTAGCCACTTTTGGAGATGTTTATGGGCTAAGTTGGGGACTAAGCTGCTTTTTAGTACTACTTGTCACCCCCAAACTGATGGACAAACTGAAGTAGTCAATAGAACATTGTCTACTATGCTTAGGGCTGTTTTGAAGAATAACAAGAAAATGTGGGAAGAATGCTTGCCTCATATTGAATTTGCTTATAATCGCTCATTGCATTCTACTACTAAGATGTGCCCTTTTGAAATTGTGTATGGTTTCCTACCTCGTGCACCTATTGATTTGTTGCCTCTTCCATCTTCAGAGAAGGTTAATTTTGATGCTAAAGAACGTTCTGAATTGATTTTAAAAATGCATGAGTTAACTAAGGAAAACATTGAGCGTATGAATGCTAAATATAAACTTGCTGGAGATAAGGGTAGAAAACACGTTGTGTTTGCGCCTGGAGATCTTGTTTGGTTACATTTGCGTAAAGATAGATTTCCTAATCTGCGCAAATCAAAGCTAATGCCACGTGCTGATGGTCCTTTTAAGGTGTTAGAGAAAATAAATGATAATGCATATAAACTTGAGCTACCTGTAGATTTTGGGGTTAGTCCCACTTTTAACATTGCAGATTTGAAGCCTTATTTGGGTGAGGAAGATGCGCTTCCGTCGAGGACGACTTCATTTCAAGAAGGGGAGGATGATGAGGACATCAATACCATTGTTACACCCACAGCCCCTACTGTTACATATACTGGACCAATTACTAGAGCTCGGGCACGCCAATTAAATTACCAGGTACTTTCGTTTCTTGCTGCCCCTACTGTCACTGGGAAAGGACACCGCAAGATTGAACCCAAAGCTAAGCACTTCTCCCATTGCAAGAAAGATCAATCTAGTAGGCCAAACCAAACTTATAATTCAAAGAGACTTGCAAAGATAACCAATCATACATAAAAGAATTCAGAGAAGATTCAAATATTGTTCATAGATAGACTTGATCATAAACCCACAATTCATCGATCTCAACAAACACACCGCAAAAAGAAGATTACATCGAATAGATCTCCACAAGAGAGGGGGAGAACATTGTATTGAGATCCAAAAAGAGAGAAGAAGCCATCTAGCTACTAACTATGGACCCATAGGTCTGAGGTGACCTACTCACACTTCATCGAAGGGGCTATGGTGTTGATGTAGAAGCCCTCCGTGATCGATGCCCCCTCCGGCGGAGCTCGGGAACAGGCCCCAAGATGGGATCTCGTGGATACAGAAAGTTGCGGCAGTGGAATTAGGGTTTTGGCTCCGTATCTGATTGTTTGGGGGTACGTAGGTATATATAGGAGGAAGGAGTACGTCGGTGGAGCAACAGGGGGCCCATGAGGGTGGAGGGCGCGCCTGGGGGGTAGGCGTGCCCCCTATCTCGTGGC
Organism: Triticum urartu; assembly: GCF_003073215.2. NCBI lineage: Eukaryota > Viridiplantae > Streptophyta > Magnoliopsida > Poales > Poaceae > Triticum > Triticum urartu. The sequence goes on from NC_053027.1 coordinate 467,758,445, forward strand.
CTGCTCTTTTGTGTCTTGACGTAGGGTCCAAGTCTCCCAGGTCTTGTTCATGGAGAAAATCACGTTCCCGAAGGTTTCATTCCATTTGGACTCCGTTTGATATTCCTTTTCTTCGAAACCCTAAAACAGGCAAAAAAAACAGCAATTCTGGGTTGGGCCTCCGGTTAATAGGTTAGTCCCAAAAATAATATAAAAGTGGATAATAAAGCCCAATAATGTCCAAAACAGTAGATAATATAGCATGGAGCAATCAAAAATTATAGATACGTTGGAGACGTATCAAGCATCCCCAAGCTTAATTCCTACTCGTCCTCGAGTAGGTAAATGATAAAAACAGAATTTTTGATGCGCAGTGCTACTCGGCATAATTTTAATGCAATTCTTCTTAATTGTGGTATGAATATTTAGATCCGAAAGATTCAAGACAAAAGTTCATATTGACATAAAAATAATAATACTTCAAGCATACTAACTAAGCAATTATGTCTTCTCAAAATAACATGGCCAAAGAAAGTTCATCCCTACAAAATCATATAGTTTAGTCATGCTCCATTTTCGTCACACAAGAATGCTCTCATCATGCACAACCCCGATGACAAGTAAAGCAATTGTTCCATACTTTAGTAATCTCAAACCTATAAACTTTCACGCAATATATGAGCGCAAGCCATGGACATAGCACTATGGGTGGAATAGAATATAATGAGGGTGGTTATGTGGAGAAGACAAAAAGGAGAAAGTCTCACATAACCGAGGCTAATCAATGGGCTATGGAGATGCCCACCGATTTATGTTAATGCAAGGAGTAGGGATTGCCATGCAACGGATGCACTAGAGCTATAAATGTATGAAAGCTCAAAAAAATAAACTAAGTGGGTGTGCATCCAACTTGCTTGCTAATGAAGACCTAGGGCACTTGAGGAGGCCCATTGTTGGAATATACAAGCCAAGTTCTATAATGAAAATTCCCACTAGTATATGAAAGTGACAAAACAAGAGACTCTCTATCATGAAGATTACGGTGCTACTTTGAAGCACAAGTGTGGCAAAGGATAGTAACATTGTCCCTTCTCTCTTTTTCTCTCATTTTTTGGGCCATCTCTTTTTTATGGCCTTTCTATTTTTTCTATTTTTTTGGGCCTTCTCTTTTTTTATGGCATCTTATTTTTTTCTTCTCTTTTTCTTTTTTATAATTCCTCACTTGGGACAATGCTCTAGAAAATGATGATCATCAGACTTCTATTTATTTACAACTTAATGATTACAACTTGATACTAGAACCAAAGATGACTCTATATGAATGCCTCCGGCGGTGTACCGGGATATGCAATGAACCAAGAGTGACATGTATGAAGGAATTATGAACAGTGGCTTTGCCACAAATACTATGTCAACTACATGATCGTGCTAAGCAATATGACAATAATGAATGTGTCATGATAAACGGAATGATGGAAAGTTGCATGGCAATATATCTCAGAATGGCTATGAAAATGCCATAATAGGTAGGTATGGTGGCTGTTTTGAGGAAGATATAAGGAGGTTTATGTGTGAAAGAGCGTATCATATCATGGGGTTTGGATGCACCGGCGAAGTTTGCGCCAACTCTCAATGTGAGAAAGGGCAATGCACGACACCGAAGAGGCTAGCAAGGATGGAAGGGTGAGAGTGCGTATAATCCATGGACTCAACATTAGTCATAAAGAACTCACATACTTATTGCAAAAATCTACAAGTCATCAAAAACCTCGGCACTACGCGCATGCTCCTAGGGGGATAGATTTTTAGGAAAAGACTATCGCTCGTCCCCGACCGCCACTTATAAGGAGGATAATCAAATAACACCTCATGTTTCAAATTTGTTACATAACGTTTACCATATGTGCATGCTACGGGACTTGCAAACTTCAACACAAGCATTTCTCAATTTCACAACTACTCAACTAGCACGACTTTGATATTATTACCTCCATATCTCAAAACAATCATCAAGCATCAAACTTCTCTTAGTGTTCAAAACACTCATAAGAAAATTTTACTAATCTTCAATACCTAGCATAATAGGATTTTAAGTAAATTACCATGCTATTTAAGACTCTCAAAATAATCTAAGTGAAGCATTAGAGATCAATAGTTTCTATAAAACAAATCCACCACCGTGCTCTAAAAGATATAAGTGGAGTACTAGAGCAAAACTATATAACTCAAAAGATATAAGCGAAGCACATAGAGTATTCTAACAAATTCCAAATCATGTATGACTCTCTCAAAAGGTGTGTACAGTAAGGATGATTGTGGTAAACTAAAAAGTAAAGACCCAAATCATACTAGACGCTCCAAGCAAAACACATATCATGTGGCGAATAAAAATATAGCTCCAAGTAAAGTTACCGATAGAAGTAGATGAAAAAGGGGATGCCTTCCGGGGCATCCCCAAGCTTTGGCTTTTAGGTGTCCTTATATTATCTTGGGGGTGCCATGGGCATCCCCAATCTTAGGCTCTTGCCACTCCTTGTTCCATAATCCATCAAATCTTTACCCAAAACTTGAAAACTTCACAACACAAAACTCAAAGTAGAAAATCTCATGAGCTCCGTTAGCGAAAAAAAACAAAAGACCACTTCAAGGTACTGTGATGAACTCATTCTTAATTTATATTGGTGTTAAACCTAATGTATTACAACTTCTCTATGGTTTATAAACTATTTTACTAGCTATAGATTCATCAAAATAAGCAAACAACACACGGAAAACAGAATCTGTCAAAAATAGAACAGTCTGTAGTAATCTGTAGCTAGCGCAAGATCTGGAACACCAAAAATTCTAAAATAAATTGCTGGACGTGAGGAATTTATCTATTAATCATCTGAAAAAATAATTAACTTAATATCACTTTCCAAATAAAAATTTCAGCAGTTCTCGTGAGCGCTATAGTTTCTGTTTTTTACAGCAAGTGTAACAAGACTTTCCCCAAGTCTTCCCAACGGTTCTACTTGGCACAAACACTAATTAAACACAAAAAACACAACCAAAACAGAGGCTAGATAAATTATTTATTACTAAACAGGATAAAAATCAAGGAATAAAAATAAAATTGGGTTGCCTCCCAACAAGCACTATTGTTTAACGCCCCTAGCTAGGCATAACAAGCAAGGATAGATCTAGGTATTGCCATCTTTGGTAGGCAATCCATAAGTGGCTCTCATAATAGATTCATATGGTAATTTAATTTTCTTTCTAGGAAAGTGTTCCATGCCTTTCCTTAATCGAAATTGGAATCTAATATTTCCTTCCTTCATATCAATAATTGCACCAATCATTCTAAGGAAAGGTCTACCAAGAATAATAGGACATGAAGGATTGCAATCTATGTCAAGAACAATAAAATCTACGGGAACATACTTACTATTTGTAACAATAAGAACATCATTAATTCTTCCCATAGGTTTCTTAATAGTGGAATCCGCAAGGTGCAAGTTTAGAGAGCAATCATCAAAATCACGGAAACCTAACAAATCACACAAAGTCTTTGGAATCGTGGAAACACTAGCACCCAAATCACATAAAGCATAGCATTAATGATCTTTAATTTTAATTTTAATAGTTTGTTCCCACTCATCATAAAGTTTTCTAGGGATAGAAACTTCCAATTCAAGTTTTTCTTCATAAGATTGCATCAAGGCATCAACGATATGTTTAGTAAACGCTTTATTTTGACTATAAGCGTCAGGAGAATTTAGCACGGATTGCAGCAAGGAAATACAATCAATCAAAGAGCAATTTTCATAGTTGAATTCCTCAAAATCCATAATAGTGGGTTTAGCAACATCTAGGGTTTTAATTTCTTCAATCCCACTTTTATCAATTTTAGTATCGAGATAAAAAAATTCCGAATTCTTGGAACGCCTTCTAGGTAAAGGTGGATTATATTCAGTCCCATAATTATCAAGATTCATATTGCAAAACAAAGATTTAATAGGGGACACATCAATACCTTTTAGATCTTCATCTTTATTTTCAAAGGAACTAGAAGAACACGCTCTTATAAAGGCATCTTTCTTAGCAAGCATCCTAGCGGTTCTTTCTTTGCACTCATCAATGGAAATTCTCATGGATTTTAGAGACTCATTGATATCATGCTTAGGTGGAATAGATCTAAGTTTCAAAGAATCAACATCAAGAGAAATTCTATCAACGTTCCTAGCCAACTCATCAATCTTAAGCAATTTTTCTTCAATCAAAGCATTAAAATTCTTTTGCGAAGTAATAAATTCTTTAATATTAGATTCAAAATCATAGGGCATCTTATTATAATTTCCATAAGAGTTGTTGTAGGAATTACCATAATTATTAGAGGGATTGCTAGGATAAGGTCTAGGATTGAAATTTCCTCTATATGCGATGTTACCAAAATTGTTCCTACCAACAAAATTCACATCCATAGATTCATTATTATTCTCAATGAAAGTAGACAAGGGAATATCATTAGGACCACAAGAAACACTCTTACTAGCAAATAATTTCATAAGTTCATCCATCTTTCCACTCAAAACATTAATTTCTTCTATCACATGCACCTTTTTATTAGTAGATCTTTCAGTATGCCATTGAGAATAATTAACCATAATATTATCTAGGAGTTTAGTAGCTTCTCCTAAAGTGATTTCCATAAAAGTGCCTCCCGCGGCCGAATCTAGAAGATTTCTAGAAGAAAAATTCAACCCGGCATAAAGTTTTTGTATAATCATCCACAAATTTAAACCATGAGTAGGGCATTTACGTATCATTAGTTTCATTCTCTCCCAAGCTTGTGCAACATGTTCATGATCAAGTTTCTTAAAATTCATAATATTGTTTCTAAGAGAGATGATCTTAGTGGGAGGAAAATACTTAGAGATAAAAGCATCTTTGCACTTGTTCCAAGAATCAATACTATTTTTAGGCAATGACGAAAACCAAGCTTTAGCACGATCTCTAAGAGAAAAAGGAAATAGCTTCAATTTAACAATATCATTATCCACATCTTTCTTCTTTTGCATGTCACACAAATCAACGAAGCTATTTAGATGGGTAGCAGCATCTTCATAGGAAGGCCGGAAAACAAATCTTTCATGACAAGATTCAGCAAAGCAGTATTAATTTCACAAGATTCAGCATCGTAAGAGGAGCAAACGGAGTGCTAATAAAATCATTGTTGTTGGTATTGGTGAAGTCACACAATTTTGTGTTATCTTGAGCCATCGTGACAAACAAGCAAACTAACACCCAAACAAATAAAAAGCAAGCGGGCAAAAAGAGGCAAATAGATAAAGAGAGGGAGGATAGAGAGAGAGGGCGAATAAAATGGCAAGGGTGAAGTGGGGGAGAGGAAAACGAGAGGCAAATGGCAAATAATGTAGTGCGGGAGATAAGGATGTGTGATGGGTACTTGGTATATTGACTTTTGCGTAGACCTCCCCGGCAACGGCGACAGTAATCCTTCTTGCTACCTCTTGAGCACTGCGTTGGTTTTCCCCGAAGAGGAAGGGATGATGCAGCAAAGTAGCGTAAGTATTTCCCTCAGTTTTTGAGAACCAAGGTATCAATCCAGTAGGAGGCTACGCGCGAGTCCCTCGCACCTGCACAAAACAAATAAAATCTCGCAACCAACGCGATAAGGGGTTGTCAATCCCTACACGGCCACTTACAAGAGTGAGATCTGATATATATGATAAGATAATATTTTTGGTATTTTTGTGATAAAGATGCAAAGTAAAATAAAAGCTAAACCTAATTCGTCATGGGCCCCTCGAAGCTCCACCGACGTACTTCTTCCTCCTATATATATCCACATACCCCCAAACGATCGGGGACGGAGCCAAAAACCTAATTCCACCGCCGCAACTTTCTGTATCCACGAGATCCCATCTTGGGGCCTGTTCCGGAGCTCCACCGGAGGGGGCATCGATCACGTTGGGCTTCTACATCATCATCCAAGCCCCTCCGATGAAGTGTGAGTAGTTTACTTCAGACCTACGGGTCCATAGCTAGTAGCTAGATGGCTTCTTCTCTCTTTTTGGATCTCAATACAATGTTCTCCCCCTCTCTCGTGGAGATCTATTCGATGTAATCTTCTTTTTGCGGTGTGTTTGCTGAGACCGATGAATTGTGGGTTTATGATCCAGTCTATCTATGTATAATATTTGAATCTTCTCTGAATTCTTTTATGTATGATTGGTTATCTTTGCAAGTCTCTTCGAATTATCAGTTTGGTTTGGCCTACTAGATTGGTTGTTCTTGCCATGGGAGAAGTGCTTAGCTTTGGGTTCAATCTTGCGGTGTCCTTTCCCAGTGACAGAAGGGGCAGCAAGGCACGTATTGTATCGTTGCCATCGAGGATAACAAGATGGGTTTTTTATCATATTGCATGAAACTATCCCTCTACATCATGTCATCTTTCTTAAGGCGTTACTTTGTTTTTAACTTAATACTCTAGATGCATGCTGGATAGCGGTCGATGAGTGGAGTAATAGTAGTAGATGCAGAATTGTTTCGGTCTACTTGTCTCGGACGTGATGCCTATATACATGATCATACCTAGATATTCTCACAACTATGCTCAATTCTGTCAATTGCTCAACAGTAATTTGTTCACCCATCGTAGAATACTTATGCTCTTGAGAGAAGCCACTAGTGAAACCTATGGCCCCCGGGTCTCTTTCTCATCATATCAATCTCCATCACCCTATTATTGCTTTGCTCTTACTTTATTTACTTTGCATCTCTATACCAAAAATATTATTTATCATCTCTATCAGATCTCACTTTCGTAATTGACCGTGAAGGGATTGACAACCCCTAAGCGCGTTGGTTGTGTTGAGCTATTGTTTTTGTGTAGGTACGAGGGACTCGAGTGTATCCTCCTACTGGATTGATACCTTGGTTCTCAAAAACTGAGGGAAATACTTACGCTACTTTGCTGCATCATCCTCTCCTCTTCGGGGAAATCCAACGCAGTGCTCAAGAGGTAGCACATAGCAACAAAGTCTCTCTTATCATAACATTGATTCTTTGATTATGGGTTATCAAGATCAACAGCAGGTTCAATCTCTACATCATTATCATTTCTAGGTTCAGCATCAACATGGACATCATCATTAACATTATCACTAGGTTCATGTTCATTACCAGATTGTGTCTTAGCATCAGAAATAGAAATATCATTGGGATTCTCAGGTGTGTCAGTAGCAAGTTCACTAGAAGCATGCAAAGTCCTATCATTTTTCTTTTTCTTCTTCTTAGAAGGACTAGGTGAATCAATATTAGTTCTATGAGAGTCTTGCTCAATTCTCTTAGGGTGGCCCTCAGGATACAAAGGTTCCTGAGTCATTTTACCCCTCTAGTCATAAATCTAACATGATTATCATTTTTCTTATTATTCAATTCATTGAGCAAATCATTCTGAGCCGTAAGTACTTGTTCTACTTGAGTGGTAACCATAGAAGCATGTTTACTAATAAGTTTAAGTTCACCTTTAACTCTAGACATATAATCACTCAAGTGTTCAATCATATAAGCATTACGTTTCAATTGTCTACCAACATAAGCATTGAAGTCTTCTTGCTTAACCATAAAGTCATCAAACTCATCCAAGCATTGGCTAGCAAACTTAGTAGATGGGATTTCATATTTATCAAATCTATAGAGAGAATTTACCTTTAATACATTTGTCGGGTTATCAAGACCATGTATTTCTTCAATAGGTGGTAAATTCTTAACATCTTCAGCTTTAATACCTTTTTCTTTCATAGATTTCTTTGCCTCTTGCATATCTTCGGGACTGAGAAATAGAATACCCCTTTTCTTTGGAGTTGGATTAGGAGTTGGTTTAGGAAGTGTCCAATTATTTTCATTACTCAACATATTATTCAATATCAATTCAACTTGATCAACTGTTCTTTCCCTGAAAACACAACCAGCACAACTATCTAGGTGGTCTCTGGAAGCATCGGTTAGTCCATTATAAAAGATATCAAGTATTTTATTTTTCTTGAGAGGATGATCAGGCAAAGCATTAAGTAATCGGAGAAGCCTCCCCCAAGCTTGTGGGAGACTCTCTTCTTCAATTTGCACGAAATTCTATATTTCCCTTAAAGCAGCTTGTTTCTTATGAGCGGTGAAATATTTAGCAAAGAAGTAATAAATCATATCCTGGGGACTACCCACACAACCAGGATCAAGAAAATTAAACCATGTTTTTGTTGGGGAAGTAGTAATTTCAAAAATTTCCTACACACACGCAAGATCATAGTGATGCATAGCAACAAGAGGGAACAATATCGTCCATGTACCCTCGTAGACCGTAAGTGGAAGCGTTATGAGAACGCGGTTGATGTAGTCGAACGTCTTCACGATCCGACCGATCCAAGTACCGAACGCACGGCACCTCCGAGTTCAGCACATGTTCAGCTCGATGACGTCCCACGAACTCCGATCTAGCAGAGCTTCACGGGAGAGTTCCGTCAGCACGAAGGCGTGATGACGGTGATGATGTTGCTACCGACGCAGGGCTTTGCCTAAGCACCGCTACGATATGACCAAGGTGGATTATGGTGGAGGGGGGCACCGCACACGGCTAAGGGATCAATGATCAACTTGTGTGTTCTAGGGTGCCCCTGCCCCCGTATATAAAGGAGCAAGGGGGGAGGCCGGCTGGCCCTCCTAGGGCGCGCCAGGAGGAGGAGTCCTCCTCCTAGTAGGAGTAGGACTCCCCTTTCCTACTCCTACTAGGAGGAGGAAAGGAAGGGGGAAGGGGAGAAGGAAGGAGAGGGAGGAAATTAGGAAAGGGGGCCGGTCCCCTAGTCCAATTCGGTTTGGGCTATGGGGGCCGCGCGCCCTGCCTCCTCTCTTCCACCACTTGGCCCATGAGGCCCAATACTTCTTCCCCGTATTCCCGTAACTCCTCGGTACTCCGAAAAATACCCGAATCACTCGGAACCTTTCCGATGTCCGAATATAGTCATCCAATATATCGATCTTTACGTATCGACCATTTCGAGACTCCTTGTCATGTCCCCAATCTCATTCGGGACTCCTAACTACCTTCGGTACATCGAATCACATAAACTCATAATACCGATCGTCACTAAAAGTTAAGCGTGCAGACCCTACGGGTTCGAGAACTATGTAGACATGACTGAGACACGTCTCCGGTCAATAACTAATAGCGGAACCTGGATGTTCATATTGGCTCCTACATATTCTACGAAGATCTTTATCGGTCAAACCGCATAACAATATACGTTGTTCCCTTTGTCATCGGTATGTTACTTGCCCGAGATTCGATCGTCGGTATCTCAATACCTAGTTCAATCTCGTTACCGGCAATTCTCTTTACTCATTCCGTAATGCACTATCCTGCAACTAACTCATTAGTTGCATTGCTTGCAAGGCTTATAGTGATGTGCATTAGCGAGAGAGCCCAGAGATACCTCTCCAACAATCGGAGTGACAAATCCTAATCTCGATCTATGCCAACTCAACAAGTACCATCGGAGACACCTGTAGAGCACCTTTATAATCACCCAGTTACGTTGTGACGTTTGGTAGCACACAGAGTGTTCCTCCGGTACTCGGGAGTTGCATAATCTCATAGTCATAGGGACATGTATAAGTCATGAAGAAAGCAATAGCAACAAACTAAACGATCATCGTGCTAAGCTAACGGAATGGGTCAAGTCAATCACATCATTCTCTAATGATGTGATCCCATTAATCAAATGACAACTCATGTCTATGGTTAGGAAACATAACCATCATTGACTCAACGAGCTAGTCAAGTAGAGGCATTGTCGGTGTCAAAACCGGCGGATCTCGGGTAGGGGGTCCCGAACTGTGCGTCTAGGCTGGATGGTAACAGGAGGCAAGGGACACGAAGTTTTACCCAGGTTCGGGCCCTCTCGATGGAGGTAAAACCCTACGTCCTGCTTGATTAATATTGATGATATGGGTAGTACAAGAGTAGATCTACCACGAGATCAGAGAGGCTAAACCCTAGAAGCTAGCCTATGGTATGATTATTGATGTGTATGTTGTCCTATGGACTAAAACCCTCTGGTTTATATAGACACCGAAGAGGGTTAGGGTTACATAGAGTCGGTTACAATGGTAGGAGATCTGAACATCCGTATCGCCAAGCTTGCCTTCCACGCCAAGGAAAGTCCCTTCCGGACACGGGACGGAGTCTTCAATCTTGTATCTTCATAGTCCAGGAGTCCGGCTTGAAGGTATAGTTCGGCTATCCGAACACCCCCTAATCCAGGACTCCCTTAGTAGCCCCTGAACTAGGCTTCAATGACGACGAGTCCGGCGCGCAGATTGTCTTCGGCATTGCAAGGCGGGTTCCTCCTCCAAGTACTTTATAGAAGATTTTAAACACAAAGATAGTGTCCGGCTCTGCAAAATAAGTTTTCCACGTATTGCCATAGAGAGAATAATATTTACACAAATCTAATCTGCTGACATATTCCGTAGCGTGACACACCACGGCTAAGCCTTTATCCGAGTCGTTTCATTATCCCACCTCAGCGCGTTATGCGAGGCGGTTTCCTTGGCACGTCTTGTCAAAGCAGAGATCGTGTCCCCTTATTCCGGGATTCTCATCAATACGGGCGTGGGTAACCCAACCGCGCCTTTGATTACGGCGTTTGGAGATTAGCGAGTTTCACCAGGCTGGTGGGGACATGTAGTTGCATCCACCCATATAAGGGGATAAGGATCCACCTTTTCACCCACGCCTTCTTCCTCCTTCGCCTATCCATTCTTGCGCACTCGAGCTCCAGCGCCCAAGTCCGCACTACCACCTCAACCTTCTCCGGTCATGTCCGGAGCGGGAGGCAAGTGGATGGTCTCCTCCGTCACGGAGGGACACATCACGCACCAGCTTCCCGAAAAGGGGCAGCTCATCCCCACTCCTAGGCCCCATGAGAGGGTGGTATTCCTCCCCCATTTCCTCCGCGGACTGGGCTTCCCTCTGCATCCATTTGTCCGGGGGCTCATGTTCTACTGCGGCCTGGATTTCCACGATCTAGCCCCGAACTTCGTCCACAACATCTTGGTGTTTATCGTCGTGTGCGAGGCGTTCCTCCGCATCCGCCCCCATTTCGGCCTATGGCTTAAGACTTTCAACGTCAAGCCAAAGGTGGTGCGCGGCAGCCAGGCGGAGTGCGGCGGTGCCATGGTTGGCAAGATGGCCAACGTCCTGTGGCTCGAGGGCTCCTTTGTGGAGACCCTGAAGGGGTGGAAATCAGGGTGGTTTTACGTCACCGAGCTGCACGACGCCGAATGGGTCGCTCCCCCTGAGTTTTGATCCACCCCCCCTACGCGGCTCACCTCCTGGAAGGAGACATGCCTGTCTTGGGGTAAAAAAGGAGAGCTGACCGGACTCCGAACATGCATCCAAACCCTGGTGGACAAGAAGCTCAAGCTTGTCAACGTAGTCCAGGTTATGCTCATCCGCCTGATCCTCCCGTGTCAACGACGGGCCTTCAACCTGTGGGAGTTCGACCCGGCGCAACATCGAACTCTAAACAGGCTCTTCGACACGACGTACGAAGATGCCTGGAGGATGCTTTTCAAGGGCGCCGAGGCTCCCGCATCCCCTACCGAGGATCACGGATTCAGTACTCAGCATCACGCTCATGCGGTAAGCTGTCTTTGTCCTTTTACAGGGTATCAGCTTTTCATAGTTTGATTCTATGCGGGATCTGAGTTCCCTTATCCTTGATAGGATTGGGAGGTGACGTCCGGGCAGATCAACTGTCCGGCTCCTTTGTCCGAAGGCCCAGCGGACGCTCTCTTGGCGAAGCTGCTGGTTCCGGCACCCTATGTGGTGCCGGAGAAGAAGGCCACGGAAAGGGCCACGGGGACTCTAAAGAGTGCCCGACGCCAGGAGGTGTCGGATTCGTCATCTGACGGTCCCGAAGAGCCTTCCTCTCATGAAGACAAGGAGGAAGAAGAAGAGACCTCTCCCCCTCCAGCGGGAGGAGAGAAGAAAAGCAAGGCCGCCCTCTCTAAGGAGGCCGGAGGGTCCAAGAAGGGGAAAACCCTTCCTCCGGACTACTCCAACGACACCGACGACGGTGAAGAGGAGTGGCAGCCTAGGGCCAAGCCCCTGGCAAAATCGTAAGTATCCGGATACCGGAGTAATTCATAGTATTCGTTTATTGCACAGCTTTCCCTTATGTCGAATATGCTTATGCAGCCCACCCAAAGACCGTCTCGACGCGTCGTCGAGCGGCTCATTGGACTCGTCGGAGGTGAACTCGCTTCCGACGGCTTCCTCCCCCCGCCCTATGGATGACACCGAGGTGTTGTCCCAACAGGTTCCAAGTAGGGAGGAGGTGGCCCCGGAGGCGCCGCAAGGCGACCTCCCGGACTCCAGGAGTAAAGGGGATGAAACCCCCCAGGGCTCCAAGTCCGGCTTTAGGTCGGACATCGCTCCGGAACCTTCAAGGGTTCCGGAGTCCGGCAGGGGACCTCCTTCCAACAGGAGCAAGTCCACCGTGCCGGCGACCCCCGTCCATCCGGAGGCGCCGGACAATATGTTGGAGGCGCTCCAAGGTGCTTCCATCGATGAGGAGCACCGCGCTATTATGAGTGCGGTGGTCCAGAAGGTCCAGTCCGCCAAGAGCGGACTGACTGAAGCTTGTACTAGCCGTTTGACAGGCTTTGAGGTAAGTAAATAATGTGTAAATAATATTACCGCATAGACAGTAGCCCCTGATGCTCTGTTGGGCGTTCGGGAAGAAAAGCCGAATAGAGGATCAAAAAATTCGCAGGAGTCTAACAAAAGGAGTCAATATGCGTGTGCAGGCTTCTCTGCTGGTGTCCGCCGTACTCACTACGGAAGTGGACACGCTGAAGCAGAGCCTCGAGAAGTCCGAGGAAGAGCTCGGGTGTGCTATGAAGCAGCTCGAGGAGAAGGAAGGTAAGAAATACCTTGGTTGAATATGTATATAAAAAAGGTGCAATTGCAAGAAATGACAGGATTAACATGGCTATTATAGGGGCCACATCTGAGGTGGCGACCCTTAAGCAAGCGCTGCTCGAGGCCGAGAAGAGTGCGGCTGCGGAGCGCACCGAGTGGGAGAGGTATGAGGCCGAGGTTGGCAAGGTGCGGCAAGAGCTCCAGGTTCTCATGAAGAAACATGAGAGTTTGGAGCTTGACTCGAAGACACGAGCATCCGAGCTTGCGGCGGCTATTGAAAATGCCAAGTCTGCCAAGGCCGAATCCCAGAAGACCCTCCAGGAGTTGGATGAGGTGAAGAAAATAGCGGCGGGTAAGGCATTCTTTATGCAAAGTAAACACATAAACGTGAGTTACTTGATACTTACCCAAATCCGGAGCTCTCCAAGGGCATTTGCAGATCTTCCCCGGAGTGTATCCGATGCCGCCGCATTCTATCGAGCCGAGGAGGGCAGCTCGACGGAGAAGGTGTTCTGGTCTCAGTATGCTGAGGCCGGACACCCCGTGCCCCTGAGCGACCAGCTGAAGCAACTAGTCGAGCTCCACAAGGCGGCCGAACAGGCCATGAAGGGCCTCCTAGTTCGGCTGTGGCCTGGAGAGGCTCTGCCTGGGAGCTATTTCGGGCTGGTGCGGCGGCTGGTGGAGGCCTATCCAAGGCTCGAAGTCATCAAGCGCTCCGTCTGTATTGAAGGTGCCCGTAGGGCCTTTGCCCATGCTAAGGTGCACTGGGGCAGGCTGGATGCGGAGAAGCTTGTGAAGGACGGGCCGCCAGTGGGGAAGGAGCATCGCAAGCCCGAAAATTATTATAAGGATGTTCTGAAGGGTGCCCGCCTTATGGCGGATGAATGTACTAGGGATGTAATTTTTGAGTAAAACTCGCTCGTTTTTGTCCTGTGCGCTGAAAACTTGTTCATATGCGCTGAGCAATGCTGCTTGAATTTAAAATATTACCTTCTGTGCGGTTGTTTATCAATACTGAGAGATGGCAAGTCGTCGGCTTCTGCCCCCTTGCCACTAGTGCTGGGGTGTTCGGGGATAAATCTGGGCGCTCTTTTTCCCATGTTTGGGTCCTTCGAGGGAGGCGCTCAGCCCGACGAACGAGGCAATCAGACTATAATGCATGAACACTCTCACTTAGCCATAGAATTCTATAATTTTAAATTTCGGTGAAGCCCCTAGTAATCGAAAGACCGAGTTCGGGGCGCTATCCACGCCTTGGCCGGACAGAGCCGACTCGTCGCCCTAAGCGGCATAAGTCTTTAGGGACTCGAAAAAACCTCTCGAACAGCGACCAGCTCTCGCTTCATCATGACAGTCAGTTTTAGCTTTCTCCACTGAGGTGCTCGGCCCAGCTCAACTGGGGCACAATCGCAGTGGTTCTCCTAGTGCTACCTTAGCCGATATAGTGTAACGTAAGGCACCAAAACATAGGAGCCGGGCAAACCCAACTATTGACCCAAGACATGATTCGGAGCCGATGCATATAATGCTATAAGTTTGGGGTGCCGCACTTGTGAAAGTGTTCGGACTTCTCACACCATATTGAGGGGTGTATAAAGCCCCTGGCGTATTTTGGCCATACCAAGTTGTATGGGTGCAACATGTCGTTAAGGAAAATTTATTTATAAAAAGATAGTGCAAAAATAGACAAAACCTATGCATTGTTTATTAAAAATAGCTGCGATCAAAGCAGAACGATACAAGTAATGCGATAAACGAAAAGTTGGACTATTTAACATGTCTGCTCCGGGTGCAAGCTGCGGAATAGTATGCGAAATAGGTATACTGCTCGTGATAGAGACCACCTGGGATTTCCGTAATGCGGCATGGCTTGTCTGCTTCCCTGGTTCTTGCATCGTTTGTGCGGCAATTAAACTTCCGAACAGGCCTTCCGAAGAGTAGAGTCTTGGAAGTAAGAGAAAAGTAAAAAATCGGTAGCCCCTGGTGCGGTTTAAGCCGTGTTTTGGGCGTGCCGTGATGGTGCCCCTCCCCCTATGCCCATGGTATTTCTAAAGCGTAATTATGTACGCGAAGTACTGGCATCGCCTTTTTGCTAAGGTTGGGGTTGGGGCCGCCTTGCTACGCCTGCTCGGAACGTGCCAGGCGGTCTTGTTGTAGGTTACTCCGTGCGCGCTTGACGGGGTTCGGACATTTAATGGCCGGACTGGAGAACTGCCTGGAGAGGCTACTTTGTACTTCCGCTGCAAGGGCTGCCATGTGCTCCTCCATTCGGAGGGAGTGTTCGGTGTTTCCATTGACCGTAATTACTCCACGAGGGCCTGGCATCTTGAGCTTGAGGTATGTGTAGTGCAGTACCGCATTGAATTTGGCGAATGCGGTTCGTCCGAGCAGTGCATGATAGCCACTTCGGAATGGGACTATGTCGAAGACCAATTCCTCGCTTCGGAAATTATCCGGGGATCCGAAGACCACTTCAAGTGTGACTGAGCCTGTACAGTTGGCCTCTACACCTGGTATTACGCCTTTAAAGGTCGTTTTGGTGGGCTTAATCCTCGAGGGATGGATGCCCATTTTTCGCACTATATCCTGGTAAAGCAGGTTCACGCTGCTGCCGCCGTCCATGAGGACTCTAGTGAGATGAAATATGTCAATAATTGGGTCTAGAACCAATGCAGCAAATCCGCCATGACGGATGCTAGTGGGAAGGTCTCTTCGATCAAAGGTGATCGGGCAGGAGGACCATGGGTTGAACTTTGGGGCGACTGGCTCTACCGCGTATACGTCCCTTAACGCGCGCTTCCGCTCCCTTTTTGGGACGTGGGTGGCGTATATCATGTTCACCGTCCGCACTTGTGGGGAAAAACCCTTCTGTCCATTGTTGTTCGGCGGCCGGGGCTCCTCGTCGTCATCGCTATGTAGCCCCTTGTCTTCATTGTTGGCGCTTAACTTGCCTGCCTGCTTGAACACCCAACAATCCCTGTTGGTGTGATTGGCCAGCTTTTCGGGGGTGCCATGTATTTCACACAAGCGGTCGAGTATTCGGTCCAAGCTGGACGGGCCCCTAGGAGTCCTTTTGAATGGCTTTTTCCGCTGACCGGATTTAGAGCCTTTGAATCCGGCATTAACTGCCGTATCCTCAGCATTATCGCCGTTAATGCGGCGCTTCTGCTTGTTGCGACGTGACCTGCCACTAATGTCCCTGGTGTCCAAACTACCAGGGTTCTTGGTCATATTATTGTTGCGAGCAAGCCAGCTGTCTTCTCCCGCGCAAAAGCGGGTCATGACTGTCGTGAGTGCTGCCATGGATTTCGGCTTTTCCTGTCCAAGGTGCCGGGCCAGCCACTCGTCACGGATATTGTGCTTGAAGGCTGCTAGGGCCTCAGCGTCCGGACAGTCGACTATTTGATTTTTCTTTGTTAGGAACCGTGTCCAGAATTGCTTGGCCGATTCCTCTGGCTGCTGAATTACGTGACTTAGGTCATCGGCGTCTGGGGGTCGCACATAAGTGCCCTAGAAATTGTCGAGGAATGCGGCTTCCAGGTCCTCCCAACAACTGATTGATCCTGTTGGCAAGCTGTTGAGCCAATGCCGAGCTGGTCCTTTAAGCTTGAGTGGGAGGTATTTGATGGCGTGAAAATCGTTGCCGCGGGCCATGTGGATATGAAGGAGATAATCCTCGATCCATACCGCAGGGTCTGTTGTGCCATCATATGATTCGATGTTTACGGGTTTGAAATCCTTGGGGATTTGATGATCCATTATTTCGTCTGTAAAGCACAGTGGGTGTGCGGCGCCTCTGTACTGGGCGATATCATGACGTAGCTCCAATGAGTTTTGTCTACTGTGTTTGGCCCTGCCGAATTTGTGGCCGGCGTGACGGTTACCGTCTCGAGCGGTGGGGTGCCCACGCGATCCGTAGATCGATCGTGTTTGCCTTGCCTTGTCCTCCAGCATGTCTAATAAGTCCGGCGCATATTCCCGTGTCTTGGTACGGGGTGCGGCTTGAGTGGAGGGCCGGGAGGCCTCTCTGTCGCGGCCACGAGGTGGCCGTTCGGCCGCATCAAGTGCTTCCTCCTCTAATTGGGGTAGCAACCAGCGCTTTGGGTAACTCTTGGAGGGGCGTTCGAGTTTATGCTCTTCGGCTGCAAGGACTTCGGTCCATCTGTCAACCAGCAAATCTTGATCAGCTCGGAGCTATTGCTGTTTTTTCTTGAGGCTTCTTGCCGTGGCCATAAGCCTGCGTTGGAAACGCTTTTGCTCGACGGGATCCTCTAGCACGACGAATTCATCATCGTCGAGGCTTGCCTCGTCTTCGGAGGGAGGCATATAATTATCGTCCTCGACCTCTCTGTCTGCCGCTCTCTCATGAGGGCTGGTTTCTCCATCCTCCTGTGCTAAACCTTGCTGGATGGGGTTTTCTTCAGCACTCTCCGGAGTATTATTATCTCCTGTGCTGGAATCACCGTTTTTGTGTTGGCGGGATTTTGAGCGGCGCCGCTGACGCCGGCGCTTGGGCTGTTTCTTGGAGGGGTCATCCTCCGCTGTTCTATTGCCCTCTCCCTCTTTGGGGGTGTCCACCATGTATATGTCATATGACGAGGTGGCTTTCCAGGGCCTAGTAGGCGCTGGTTCTTCATCATCTCCTTCATCGGCATCCATACCGTCGATGTCTTCGGAGTCAAAGTCGAGAATGTCGGTTAAGTCGTCGACAGTGGCTACGAAGTGGGTGGTGGGTGGGTTTTGAATTTCTTCATCGTCCGTACCCCAACCTTGCTGACCGTAGTCCGGCCAGGGCTCTCCTGATAAAGAGAGAGACTTCAGTGACTTCAGGATATCGCCGAAAGGCGAGTGCTGAAAGACGTCCACGGCCGTGAACTCCATGATCGGTGCCCAATCGGATTCGATCGGCAGGGACGCGGAGGGTTCGGAGTTCGGAGAAGAATCCGGCTCCGTGGAGTCACGAGTCTCGTAGAGTACGGGGCTGGTGTTCGGCTCAACCGCCGTTGGGATCACAGCCCCCGAGGTGGCGTCCAACCGCCCATCCTCGATCGGCGTGGTTGGCTTCGAACTAAGGGTCGGAGCCGATGCGGGTGCGGCCTCCAGGGCACTGTTCGGCGGCAGAGCTAGATCATGCTTGTCGTGACAGTGCGGCGCGCTCGGCGGTGGTTCGAGTCCGTCGAAGATCAAGTCCCCGCGGATGTCAGCTGTGTAGTTTAAATTTCCGAATCTGACCTGACGGCCAGGGGCGTAGCTTTCGATCTGCTCTAGATGGCCAAGTGAATTGGCCCGCAGTGCAAAGCCGCCAAAGACGAAGATCTGTCCGGGGAGGAAGGTTTCACCCTGGACTGCATCTCCATTGATGATCGTAGGAGCCATCGGGCCTAACGGCGACGACATAGAGGAACTCTCAATGAAAGCACCAATTTCGGTGTCAAAACCAGCGTATCTCGGGTAGGGGGTCTCGAACTGTGCGTCTAGGCCGGATGGTAACAGGAGGCAAGGGACACGAAGTTTTACCCAGGTTCGGGCCCTCTCGATGGAGGTAAAACCCTACGTCCTACTTGATTAATATTGATGATATGGATAGTACAAGAGTAGATCTACCACGAGATCAGATAGGCTAAACCCTAGAAGCTAGCCTATGGTATGATTGTTGATGTGTATGTTGTCCTACGGACTAAAACCCTCCGGTTTATATAGACACCGGAGAGGGTTAGGGTTACATAGAGTCGGTTACAATGGTAGGAGATCTGAACATCCGTATCGCCAAGCTTGCCTTCCACGCCAAGGAAAGTCCCTTCCGGGCACGATACGGAGTCTTCAATCTTGTATCTTCATAGTCCAGGAGTCCGGCATGAAGGTATAGTTCGGCTATCCGAACACCCCCTAATCCAGGACTCCCTCAGGCATACTAGTGACACTCTGTTTGTCTATGTATTCACACATGTATTAAGTTTCTGGTTAATACAATTCTAGCATGAATAATAAACATTTATCATGATATAAGGAAATAAATAATAACTTTATTATTGCCTCTAGGGCATATTTCCTTCAGTCTCCCACTTGCACTAGAGTAAATAATCTAGTTCACATCTTTATGTGATGAGTTCACATCTCCATGTGACTAATAACCAAAGGGTTTACTAGAGTCAATAATCTAGTTCACATCGCTATGTGATTAACACCCAAAGAGTGATCATGTTTTGCTTGTGAGAGAATTTTAGTCTACGGGTCTGTAACATTCAGATCCGTATGTATTTCGCAAATTTCTATGTCTACAATGCTCTGCACAGAGCTACTCTAGCTAATTTCTCTCACTTTCAATATGTATCCAGATCGAGACTTAGAGTCATCTAGATCGGTGTAAAAAGCTTGCATCGACGTAACTCTTTACGATGAACTCTTTTATCACCTCCATAACCGAGAAATATTTCCTTAGTTCTCTAAGGATAATTTTTGACCGCTATCCAGTGATCTACTCCTAGATCACTATTGTACCCTCTTGCCAAACTTATGGTGAGGTACACAATAGGTCTGGTACACAGCATGGCATACTTTATAGAACCTATGACCGAGGCATAGGGAATGACTTTTCATTCTCTTTCTGTTTTCTGTCGTGGTCGGGTTTTGAGTCTTTACTCAACTTCACCCCTTGCAACACAGGCAAGAACTCCTTCTTTGACTGTTCCATTTTGAACTACTTCAAAATCTTGTCAAGGTATGTACTCATTGAAAATATATCAAGCGTCTTGATCTATCTCTATAGATCTTGATGCTCAATATGTAAGTAGCTTCACCGAGGTCTTTCTTTGAAAAACTCCTTTTATGCTTTCCAGAAAATTCTACATTATTTCCGATCAACAATATGTCATTCACATATACTTATCAGAAATGTTGTACTGCTCCCACTCACTTGTAAATACAGGCTTTACCGCAAGTTTGTATAAAACCATATGCTTTGATCACTTTATCAAAGCATATATTCCAACTCCGAGATGCTTGCACCAGTCCATAGATGGATCGCTGGAGCTTGCTCACTTTGTTAGCACCTTTAGGATCGACAAAACCTTCTTGTTGCATCATATACAACTCTTCTTTAAGAAATCCATCAAGGAATGCAGTTTTGACATCCATTTGCCAGATTTCATAAAATGTGGCAACTGCTAACTTGATTCAAACAGACTTTTAAGCATCAATACGAGTGAGAAAATCTCATCGTAGTCAACACCTTGAACTTGTCGAAAACATTTTGTGACAATTCGAGCTTTGTAGAGATTAACACTACTATCGGCATTCGTCTTCCTCTTGAAGATCCATTTATTCTTAATGACTAACTGATCATCGGGCAAGTCAATCGAAGTCCATAATTTTTTCTCATACATGGGTTCTATCTCAGATTTCATGGCCTAAAGCCATTTCACGGAATCTGGGCTCATCATCGCTTCCTCATAGTTCGTAGGTTCCTCATGGTCTACTAACATGACTTCCAGAAAGGATTACCATACCACTCTGGTTGTCCTACGAGGTTCGGTAGTAAATTGATCTGAAGTTTCATGATCATCATCATTAGCTTCCTCACTAATTGGTGTAGAGATCACTAGAACCGATTTCTGTGATGAACTACTTTCCAATTCAGGAAAAGGTACAATTACCTCATCAAGTTCAACATTCCTCCCACTCACTTCTTTCGAGAGAAACTCCTTCTCTAGAAAGGATCCATTCTTAGCAACGAATGTCTTGCCTTCGGATCTATAGAAGGTGTACCCAACTGTCTCCTTTGGGTATCCTATGAAGACACATTTCTCTGATTTGGGTTTGAGCTTATCGGGATGAAACTTTTTCACATAAGCATCGCAACCCCAAACTTTAAGAAATGACAACTTTGGTTTCTTGCCAAACCACAGTTCATATGGTGTCGTCTCAACGGATTTAGATGGTGCCCTATTTAACGTGAATGCAGTTGTCTCTAATGCATAACCCCAAAAAGATAGTGGTAAATCGGTAAGAGACATCATAGATTGCACCATATATCTAATAAAGTACGGTTACGATGTTCGGACACACCATTACGTTGTGGTGTTCCAGGTGGCGTGAGTTGCAAAACTATTCCGCATTGTTTCGAATCAAGACCAAACTCGTAACTCAAATATTCGCCTCCGCGATCAGATAGTAGAAACTTTATTTTCTTGTTACGATGATTTTCCACTTCACTCTGAAATTCTTTGAACTTTTCAAATGTTTTAGACTTATGTTTCATTTAAGTAGATATACCCATATCTGCTCAAATCATCTGTGAAGGTCAGAAAATAACGATACCCTCCACGAGCCTCAATACTTACCGGGTCGCATACATCAGTATGTATTATTTCCAATAAGTCAGTTGCTTGCTCCATTGTTCTGGATAACGGAGTCTCAGTCATCTTGCCTATGAGGCATGGTTCACAAGCATCAACTGATTCATAATCAAGTGATTCCAAAAACCCATCAGCATGGATTTTCTTCATGCGCTTTACACCAATATGATCTAAACGGCAGTGCCACAAATAAGTTGCACTATCATTATTAACTTTGCATCTTTTGGCTTCAATATTATGAATATGTGTATCACTACGATCAAGATTTAATAAACCATTCACCTTGGGTGTATGACCATTGAAGGTTTTATTCATGTAAACAGAACAACAATTATTCTCTCACTTTAAATGAATAATCATATTGCAATAAACATGATCAAATCATATTCATGCTTAACGCAAACACCAAATAACATTTATTTAGGTTCAACACTAATCCCAAAAGTATTGGGAGTGTGCGATGATGACCATATCAATCTTGGAACCACTTCCAACACACATCGTCACTTCACCCTTAACTAGTCTCTGTTCATTCTGCAACTCCTGTTTTGAGTTACTAATCTTTAGCAACTGAACTAGTATCAAATACTAAGGGGTTGCTATAGACACTAGTAAAGTACACATGAATAACATGTATATCACATATACCTTTGTTCACCTTGCCATCCTTCTTATCTGCCAAACACTTGGGACAGTTCTGCTTCCAGTGACCAGTCCCTTTGTAGTAGAAGCACTTAGTCTCAGGATTAGGTATAGACTTGGGCTTCTTCACTTGAGCAGCAACTTGCTTGCCGTTCTTCTTGAAGTTCCCCTTCTTCCCTTTGCGCTTTTTTTGAAACTAGTGGTCTTGTCAACCATCAACACTTGATGCTTTTCTTGATTTCTACCTTCGTCGATTTCAGCATCATGAAGAGCTTGGGAATCGTTTCTGTTATCCCTTGCATATTATAGTTCATCACAAAGTTCCAGTAACTAGAGAACTCTATCAATCACTATCTTATCTAGAAGATTAACTCCCACTTGATTCAAGTGATTGTAGTACTCAGACATTCTGAGCACATGCTCACTAGCTGAGCTATTCTCCTCCATCTTGTAGGCATAGTGCTTGTCAGAGGTCTTCTACCTCTTGACACAGGCATGAGTATGAAATACCAATTTCAACTCTTAGAACATCTAATATGCTCTGTGGCATTCAAAACATTTTTGAAGTCCCGATTCTAAGCCATAAAGCATGGTGCACTAAACTATCAAGTAGTCATCATACCGAGCTTTACCAAACGTTCATAACGCCTGTATCTGCTCCTGCAATAGGTCTGTCACCTAGCAGTGCATCAAGGACATAATTCTTCTGTGCAGCAATGAGGATAATCCTCAGATATCGGATCCAATCCACATCATTGCTACTAACATCTTTCAACTTAGTTTTTCTCTAGGAACATATCAAAATAAACGGGGAGCTACATCGCGAGCTATTGATCTACAACATAAGCAAATACTATCAGGACTAAGTTCATGATAAATTAAAGTTCAATTAATCATATTACTTAAGAACTCCCACTTAGATAGACATCCCTCTAGTCATCTAAATGATCACGTGATCCAAATCAACTAAACCATGTCCGATCATCACGTGAGATGGAGTAGTTTTCAATGGTGAACATCACTATGTTGATCATATCTACTATATGATTCACGCTCGACCTTTCGGTCTCCAGTGTTTCGAGGCCATATCTGCATATGCTAGGCTCGTCAAGTTTAACCTGAGTATTTCTGTGCGTGCAAAAACTGGCTTGCACCCGTTGTATAAGAACGTTGATCTTATCACACCCGATCATCACGTGGTGTGTCGGCACGACGAACTTTTGCAACGGTGCATACTCAGGGAGAACACTTGTAACATGAAATTTTTAGTGAGAGATCATCTTATAATGCTACCAACAATCAAAGCAGAATAAGATGCATAAAGGATAAACATCACATGCAATCAATATAAGTGATATGATATGGCTATCATCATATTGTGCCTTTGATCTCCATCTCCAAAGCATCGTCATGATCACCATCGTCACCGGCGCGGCACCTTGATCTCCATCGTAGCATCGTTGTCGTCTCGCCAACTATTGCTTCTACGACTGTCACTACCGCTTAGTGATGAAGTAAAGCAATTACATGGCGATTACATTTCATACGATAAAGCGACAACCATATGGCTCCTGCCAGTTGCCGATAACTCCGTTACAAAACATGATCATCTCATACAATAAAATATAGCATCATGCCTTGACCATATCACATCACAACATGCCCTGCAAAAACAAGTTAGCCGTCCTCTACTTTGTTGTTGCAAGTTTTACGTGGCTGCTACGGGCTGAGCAAGAACCGTTCTTACCTACGCATCAAAACCACAACGATAGTTCGTCAAGTTAGTGCTGTTTTAACCTTCAACAAGGACCGGGCGTAGTCACACTCGGTTCAACTAAAGTTGGAGAAACTGACACCCGCCAGCCACCTGTGTGCAAAGCACGTCGGTAGAACCAGTCTCGCGTAAGCGTATGCGTAATGTTGGTCCGGGCCACTTCATCCAACAATACCACCGAACCAAAGTATGACATGCTGGTAAGCAGTATGACTTGTATTGCCCACAACTCACTTGTGTTCTACTCGTGCATTTAACATCTACACATAAACCTGGCTCGGATGCCACTATTGGGGAACATAGTAATTTCAAAAATTTCCAACGCACACGGAAGATCATAGTGATGCATAGCACCAAGAGGGAAGAGTATTGTCCACGTACCCTCGTAGACCGTAAGCGAAAGCGTTATGAGAACACGGTTGATGTAGTCGAATGTCTTCACGATCCGACCGATCCAAGTACCGAATGCATGGCACCTCCGAGTTCAGCACACTGATAACCCACAAGTATAGGGATCGCAACAGTTTTCGAGGGTAGGGTATTCAACCCAAATTTATTGATTCGGCACAAGGGGAGCCAAAGAATATTCTCAAGTATTGGCATCTGAGTTGTCAATTCAACCACACCTGGAAACTTAATATCTGCAGCAAAGTGTTTAGTAGCAAAGTAATATGATAGTAGTGGTAACGGTGATAAAAGGTAACAGTAGCAAAAGTAATATTTTTTGTGTTTTGTAGTGAGGATAATAATAGCAACGGAAAAGTAAATAAGCGAAGAACAATATATGGAAAGCTCGTAGGCAATGGATCGGTGATAGAGAATTATGCCGGATGCGGTTCATCATGTAATAGTCATAACCTAGGGTGACACACAACTAGCTCCAGCTCATCAATGTAATGCAGACATGTATTCCGAATATAGTCATACGTGCTTATGGAAAAGAACTTGCATGACATCTTTTGTCCTACCCTCCCGTGGCAGCGGGGTCCTATTGGAAACTAAGGGATATTAAGGCCTCCTTTTAATAGAGTACTAGACCAAAGCATTAACACATAGTGAATACATG
Source organism: Triticum urartu (assembly GCF_003073215.2). Classification (NCBI taxonomy): domain Eukaryota; kingdom Viridiplantae; phylum Streptophyta; class Magnoliopsida; order Poales; family Poaceae; genus Triticum; species Triticum urartu. The sequence goes on from NC_053027.1 coordinate 467,783,248, forward strand.
AACTCCTCAAACTACGGTCATCACCGTGAAGTATCCCGATTATTGTCACTTTGGTGTTAACGGATCATAACACATAATAGGTGACTATAGACTTGCAAGATAGGATCAAGAAATTTCATATATTGATGAAAACATAATAGGTTCAGATCTGAAATCATGGCACTCGGGCCCTAGTGACTAGCATTAAGCATAGCAAAGTCATAGCAACATCAATCTTAGAACATAGTGGATACTAGGGATAAAACCCTAACAAAACTAACTCGATTACATGATAAATCTCATCCAACCCATCACTGTCCAGCAAGCCTACAATGGAATTACTCACGCACGGCGGTGAGCATCATGAAATTGGTGATGGAGGATGGTTGATGATGACGATGGCGACGGATTCCCCTCTCCAGAGCCCCGAATGGACTCTAGATCAGCCCTCCCGAGAGAGTTTAGGGCTTGGCGGCGGTCCCTATCGTAAAACGCGATGAATCCTTCTCTTTGGTTTTTTCTCCCCGAAAGTGAATATATGGAGTCAAGGTTGAGGTCGGTGGAGCGTTAGGGGGCCCACGAGGCAGGGGGCGTGCCCAGGGGGTAGGGAGCGCCCCCACCCTCGTGGACAGGCGGAGGCCCCCCTGACGTGGATCTTCCTTCCAGTATTTATTATATATTCCAAAATAATTCTCCGTTGATTTTCAGGTCATTCTGAGAACTTTTATTTCTGCACAAAAATAACACCATGGCAATTCTGCTGAAAATAGCATCAGTCCAGGTTAGTTCCATTCAAATCATGCAAGTTAGTGTCCAAAACAAGGGCAAACGTGTTTGGAAAAGTAGATACGACGGAGACGTATCAACTCCCCCAAGCTTAAACCTTTGCTTGTCCTCAAGCAATTCAGTTGATAAACTGAAAGTGATAAAGAAAAACTTTTACAAACTATGTTTGCTCTTGTTGTTGTAAATATGTAAACCCATCATTCAAGTTTTCAGCAAATATTATGAACTAACCATAGTCACAATAAAATTTAGGTCTCATGTTTACTCATATCAATGGCATAATCAACTAGTGAGCAATAATAATAAATCTCGGATGACAACACTTTCTCAAAACAATCATGATATGATATAAGAAGATGGTATCTCGCTAGCCCTTTCTGAGACCGCAAAACATAAATGCAGGGTACCTTTAAAGATCAAGGACTGACTAGACATTGTAATTCATGGTAAAAGAGATCCAGTCAAGTCATACTCAATGTAAACTAACAGTAATGGATGCAAATGACAGCGGTGCTCTCCAACTAGTGCTTTTTAATAAGATGATGATGACTCAACATAAAAGTAAATAGATAGGCCTTTCACAGAGGGAAGCAGGGATTTGTAGAGGTGCTAGAGCTCGGTTTTGAAATAGGTATGAATAATATTTTGAGCGGTATACTTTCATTGTCAACATAACAACCGAGAGATGGCGATATCTTCCATGCTACACACATTATAGGCGGTTCCCAAACAGAATGGTAAAGTTTATACTCCCCCTCCACCAACAAGCATAAATCCATGGCTTCCTCAAAACAACGAGTGCCTCCAACTAACAAGAGTCATGGGGGAGTTTTGTTTGCAATTATTTTGATTTGATTTGCGTAAAGAATGGGACTGGGCATCCCGATGACCAGCCATTTTTTCGTGAGTGAGGAGCGGAGTCCACTCCTCTTGAGAATGGCCCGCCTAACATGGAAGATACGGACATCCCTAGTTGATACATGAGCTATTCGAGCATGCAAAATAGAATGTTTATTTGAAGGTTTAGAGTTTGGCACATACAAATTTACTTCGAACGACAGGTAGATACCGTATATAGGTAGGTATGTTGGACTCATATGGAACAACTTTGGGGTTTATGGAATTGGATGCACAAGCAATATTCCCGCTTAGTACAAGTGAAGGCTAGCAAAAGACTGGGAAGCGACCAGCTAGAGAGCGACAACAGTCATGAACATGCATTAATATTAATCAACACCGAATGCAAGCATGAGTAGGATAAAATGCATCATGAACATAAATATCATAGAGGCTATGTTGATTTTGTTTCAACTACATGCGCGAACATGTACCATGTCAAGCCACTCGAATCGTTCAAAAGAGTATACCACCCTATCATACCACATCACAACCATTTTAATAGCATGTTGGCATGCAAGGTAAACCATTATAAGCTCCTAGCTAATTAAGCATGACATAAGCAACTACAATCTCTAATTTTCATTGCAAACATGTTTATTCATAATAGGCTGAATCAGGAACGATGAACTAATCATATTTACAAAAACAAGAGAGGTCGAGTTTATACCAGCTTTTCTCATCTCAATAAGTTCATCATATAATCATCATTATTGCCTTTCACTTGCACGACCGAATAGTGTGGATAATAATAATAGTACACGTGCATTGGACTAAGCTAGAATCTACAAGCATTCAATTCAAGAGAGAAGACAAGGTAATATGGGCTCTTTGTTAGATCAACAATAATGCATATAAGAGCCACCTTAACATTTCCATTATAGTCCTCTCCTATCGACCCCCAAAGAAAACAAATAAAACTATTTACACGGGAAAGCTCCCAACAAGCAAAAGAAGAACAAGAAATCTTTTTGGGTTTTCTTTTTAATTACTACTACAAGCATGGAAAGTAAACTAATTAAAGGCTACAACTAATTTTTTTGTTTTTCTTAAGGTTTATTAAACACACAAGAAGAAAGTATAAAAAGGAAAATAAACTAGCATGGATAATACAATGAGAAAGTATGAGCACTGACACCTAGCATGAGTGTGTGAACATAAATGTAATGTCGGTGAGAAATACGTACTCTCCCAAGCTTAGGCTTTTGGCCTAAGTTGGTCTATGGCCACAACTGGCCTGGCGGATATCCAAAATTGTAGCTGGGGTCGTACTGAGAGGCAGCAACTATTGCCTCATGAGCTGCCGCTTGGAGACGGTCCGTCTCCGTCCTCCTCTTATACTCGTCCGCCTCCTCCCTGGTTATAACATATCTCCCTTTTGCCTGAGAGTCAAAGAAAGCAGGAGCAGGGAGAGCGACGTGATAGGTGCATCATCTATCCAAGATTAGTCGGTACTGGAGGAACTGATCATTCCTATCAACAAACTGATGACGAACCATGGCTTCATAATCTAAATAAACAGGAGGCAACTCAATATCATACCCACGTATGGGTATATCAAGAAAATTAGCTAGACGGGTTGCATAAATTCCACCAAAGAAGTCTCCATGAATACGATTATTATGCAACCTACGTGCAATGATAGTCCCCAAGTTGTATTGTTTATCTCCTAAAATAGCGCTTCTGAGAATGCTAAGATCAGGCACACACATGTGACATGCTTCATCTTTTCCATTAATGCATCTACCTATGAAGAGAGCAAAATAATGTATAGCAGGAAAATGGATGCTCCCTATGGTAGCTTGTGTTATATCTCTAGATCCCCCCACAGTTATAATAGCAAGAAAATCTCTAAACTCAGATTTGCGAGGCTCACTAGTGTTGCCCCATTGTGGAAGTTTGCAAGAAGTATTAAAATCCTCTAAGTCCATAGTATAAGAATTTTCGTAAAGATCAAACCGGATAGTTTGAGAATTGTGTGATGATGAAAATTCAAACCTCCTCACAAAGGAATCAGTGAGATAGTGGTACTGGTGGCACTGATCTGCCTAGAAGCTCTCAAGATCGGCATTACGCACATACGCGTTAAATTCTTCTTTGATTCCTGCTTGATCCATAAAGTCCTCTGACGTCCATTCACAAGCCCGCACCTGAGCTTCCCTCGAAGGTTCATCATCGGCATCGCGTATTGCGAGCCTGGGTCCTTGCTTCCTTGAAGGACCTCCCTGGTACATTTTCCTAAACATATTTCTTCCTCTGAATTTTTTTTGAAGTTTTAGTAACTTCAAAATAAAGGTGAACCAACCTCAACAAAATTGATAGAAACTACTCCTACAAGTGCATAGAGACAATATCATGCATCAAAACCACTTTTGAACACATAAATTTGACATGCAAGCTCAAGAACAGGGTCACCTAAGCAGCAAAATATGCAATGAATAAAGCACTAGAACAAAAACTAATTGGACCATCGGAGGAGTCACATACCAAGGAACAATCCCCCAAAGCAGTTTTGTGAGAGGTGCTTTGAGCAAGGAGATCGAAAATGGCAGCAAAATGAGCTTGGATTCGGGTTTGAGCTGGTTAGTGATGTTTGTGGGAGGAAGGAGTGTGTGGTAGCTAGAATAAGTGGAGGGGAGCCACCATGGGACCACGAGGCAGGGGGCGCGCCCAGGGGGTAGGGTGCGCCCTCCACCCTCGTGGCCAAGTGCTTGCTCCCCCTGTTGTGTTTTCAGTGCCAGATATTCTCAAATATTCCAGAAAAAATCATATTTAAATTTCAGGGCATTTGGAGAACTTTTATTTTTGAGGTATTTTTTTGCACGGATAATTCAGAAAACAGACAGAAATTACTATTTTTGCTTTATTTAATATAAATAACAGAAAGTAAAAATGGGGTACAGAGAGTTGTGTTTTCTAAATTCATCAATCTCATGCTCATCAAAAGGAATCCACTAACAAGATTGATCAGGTCTTGTTAACAAACTCATTCCGAATAACATGGAACCGGATAATTTTCGAATAACACTAGGTTACCTCAACGGGGATATGCACATCCCCAACAATAAGAATATCATATTTCTTCTTGACAATAGGAAGAGGAAATTCAAAACCTCCAAAAATAATCGATGGAATTTTTCTAATAGAATTGATACTGTGGACTTGAGGTTATTTCCTCGGAAAGTGTACCGTATGCTCATTGCCATTAACATGAACAGTGACATTGCCTTTGGTGCAATCAATAACAGCCCCTGCAGTATTCAAAAAGGGTCTTCCAAGAATAATAGACATACTATCGTCCTCGGGAATATCAAGAATAACAAAGTCCGTAAAAATAGTAACGTTTGCAACCACAACAGGCACATCCTCACAAATACCGACATGTATAGCAGTTGATTTATCGGCCATTTGCAAAGATATTTCAGTAGGTGTCAACTTATTCAAATCAAGTCTACGATATAAAGAGAGAGGCAGAACACTAACACCGGCTCCAAGATCACATAAAGCAGTTTTAACATAGGTTCTTTTAATGGAGCATGGTATAGTTGGTACTCCAGGATCTCCTAGTTTCTTAGGTATTCCACCCTTAAAAGTATAATTAGCAAGCATGGTGGAAATTTCAGCTTCCGGTATCTTTCTTTTATTAGTAAAAATATCTTTCATGTACTTAGCATAAGGATTCATTTTGAGCATATCAGTTAATCGCATACGCAAAAAGATAGGTCTAATTATTTCAGCAAAGCGCTCAAAATACTCATCATCCTTTTTCTTGGATGGTTTAGGAGGAAAAGGCATGGGTTTCTGAACCCATGGTTCTCTTTCTTTACCATGCTTCCTAGCAAAAAAGTCTTTCTTATCATAACGTTGATTCTTTGATTGTGGTTTATAAAGATCAACAACAGGTTCAATCTCTACTTCATTGTCATTACTACGTTGAGCATCAACATGAACATCATTATTAACATTATCACTAGGTTCATGCTCATTACCATATTGTGTTTTAGCATCAGAAATAGAAATATCATTAGGATTCTCAGGTGTGTCAACAACAGGTTCACTAGAAGCATGCAAAGTCCTATCCCTTTTCTTTTTCTTCCTCTTAGAAGGACTAGATGCATCAATATTATTTCTGTGAGGATCTTGCTCAATTCTCTTAGGATGGCCCTCAGGACACAAAGGTTCCTGAGTCATTTTACCACCTCTAGTCATAACTCTAACATCATTATCATTTTTCTTACTATTCAATTCATTGAGAAAATCATTCTGAGCTTTGAGTACTTGTTCTACTTGAGTGGTAACCATAGAAGCACGTTTACTAATAAGTTTAAGTTCACCTTTAACATTAGCCATATAATCAGACAGGTGTTCAAGCATATCAGCATTGCGTTTTAATTCCCTACCAAAATAAGCATTGAAGTTTTCTTGTTTAACCATAAAGTCATCAAACTCATCCAAGCATGGGCTAGCAAACTTAGTAAATGGGATTTCAGCTTTATCATATCTATAGGGAGAATTGACCTTTACTACCTGTGTCGGGTTATCAAGACCATGTGTTTCTTCAATAGGTAATGAATTAAGACAATGTATTTCTTCAACGGGCGGTAAATTAAGACCATATATTTCTTCAATAGGAGGTAAATTCTTAACATCTTCAGCTTTAATACCTTTTTCCTTCATAGATTTCTTTGCCTCTTGCATATCTTCAGGACTGAGAAATAGAATACCCCTTTTCTTCGGAGTTGGCTTAGGAGTTGGTTCAGGAATTGGATCGGGAATTGGATCAGGAAGTGTCCAATTATTTTCATTAGTCAACATATTATTCAATAGAATTTCAGCTTCATCTGGTGTTCTTTCCTTGAAAACACAACCAGCACAACTATCCAGGTAGTCTCTGGAAGCATTGGTTAGTCCATTATAAAGGATATCAAGTATTTCATTTTCATTAAGAGGATGATCAGGCAAAGCATTAAGTAATTGGAGAAGCCTCCCTCGAGCTTGTGGGAGACTCTCTTCTTCAATTTGCACAAAATTATATATTTCCCTTAAAGCAGCTTGTTTCTTACGAGCGGGGAATTATTTAGAAGAGAAGTAATAAATCATATCCTGGGGACTACGCACACAACCAGGATCAAGAGAATTAAACCATGTCTTAGCATCACCCTTTAATGAGAACGGAAATAATTTAAGGACATAATAGTAGTGAGTTTCTCATCATTAGTGAATAGGGTGGCTATATCATTTAATTTAGTAAGATGTGCCACAACAGTTTCAGATTCATAGCCATAGAGAGGATTAGATTCAACTAAAGTAATTATCTCAGGGTCGACAGAGAAATCATAATCCTTATCTGTAACAAACATAGGTGAAGTAGCATAAGCAGGATCATATTTCATCCTAGCATTCAAAGTTTTTTGTTTCGGCTTAGCTAATAGTTTCTTAAGATCACTCCAATCATTGCAAGCAAGAAAATCTCTAGCAGTTTCTTCATCCATAACATAGCCCTCGGGCACAACATGTAATTCATATCTAGGGGGAAAATCTTCATCATCACTTTCATCAATATTATCAGTTTCAATAATTTCATTCTCTCTAGCCCTAGAAAGTTGTTCATCAAGAAATTCACCAAGTGGCACAGTAGTATCAAGCATAGAAGTAGTTTCATAATAAGTATCATGCATAGCAGAAGTGGCATCATCAATAACATGCGACATATCAGAATTAATAGCAGAAGCGGGTTTATGTGTCGCAAGCTTACTCAAAACAGAAGGTGAATCAAGTGCAGAGCTAGATGGCAGTTCCTTACCTCCCCTCGTAGTTGAGGGATAAATCTTGGTTCTTGGATCTTTCAAGTTCTTCATAATGATAAGCAGATATAAATCCCAAGTGACTCAAAGAATAGAGCTATGCTCCCGGGCAATGTCGCCAGAAAATAGTCCTGATAACCCACAAGTATAGGGGATCGCAACAATTTTCGAGGGTAGAGTATTCAACCCAAATTTATTGATTCGACACAAGGGGAGCCAAAGAATATTCTCAAGTATTGGCAGCTGAGTTGTCAATTCAACCACACCTGAAAACTTAATATCTGCAGCAAAGTGTTTAGTAGCAAAGTAATATGATAGTAGTGGTAACGGTGATAAAAGGTAACGGTAGCAAAAGTAATATTTTTTGTGTTTTGTAGTGATGATAATAATAGCAACAGAAAAGTAAATAAGCGAAGAACAATATATGGAAATCCCATGGGAAATGGATTGGTGATAGAGAATTATACCGGATGCAGTTCATCATGTAACAGTCATAACCTAGGGTGACACAGAACTCGCTCCAGCTCATCAATGTAATGCCGGCATGTATTCCGAATATAGTCATAGGTGCTTATGGAAGAGAACTTGCATGACATCTTTTGTCCTACCCTCCCGTGGCAGCGAGATCCTATTGTAAACTAAGGGATATTAAGGCCTCCTTTTAGTAGAGTACCGGACAAAGCATTAACACATAGTGAATACATGAACTCCTCAAACTACGGTCATCACCGGTAAGTATCCCGATTATTGTCACTTCGGGGTTAACGGATCATAACACATAATAGGTGAATATAGACTTGCAAGATAGGATGAAGAACTCTCATATATTGATGAAAACATAATAGGTTCAGATCTGAAATCATGGCACTCAGGCCCTAGTGACAAGCATTAAGCATAGCAAAGTCATAGCAACATCAATCTTATAACATATAGTGGATACTAGGGATCAAACCCTAATAAAACTAACTGATTACATGATAAATCTCATCCAACCCATCACCGTCCAGCAAGCCTACGATGGAATTACTCACGCATGGCGATGAGCATCATGAAATTGGTGATGGGGGATGTTGATGATGACGATGGTGACGGATTCCCCTCTCCGGACCCCAACGGACTCCAGATCAGCCCTCCCGAGAGAGTTTAGGGCTTGGCGGCGGCTCTGTATCGTGAAACGTGATGAATCCTTCTCCTTGGTTTTTTTCTCCCGAAAGTGAATATATGGAGTCAAGGTTGAGGTCGGTCGAGCATCAGGGGGCCCACGAGGCAGGGGGCGCACCCCCCACCCTTATGGACTGGTGGAGGCCCCCCTGACGTGGATCTTCCTTTCAGTATTTATTATATATTCCAAAATAATTCTCTGTTTATTTTCAGGTCATTCCGAGAACTTTTATTTGTGCACAAAAATAACACCATGGCAATTCTGCTGAAAACAACGTCAGTCCAGTTTAGCTCCATTCAAATCATGCAAGTTAGAGTCCAAAACAAGGGCAAAAGTGTTTGGAAAAGTAGATACGACGGAGACGTATCACACACGTTCAGCTCGACTACATCCCACGAACTCCGATCCAGCAGAGCTTCATGGGAGAGTTCCGTCAGCACGACGGCGTGATGACGGTGATGATGTTGCTACCAACGCAGGGCTTCGCCTAAGCACCGCTACGATATGATCGAGGTGGATTATGCTGGAGGGGGGCACCGCACACGGCTAAGGGATCAATGATCAACTTGTGTGTTCTAGGGTGCCCCCTACCCCCGTATATAAAGGAGCAAGGGGGGAGGCCGGCCGGCCCTCCTAGGGCGCTCTAGGAGGAGGAGTCCTCCTCCTAGTAGGAGTAGGACTCCCTTTTCCTACTCCTTCTAGGAGGAGGAAAGGAAGCGGGAAGGGGAGAAGGAATGAGAGGGAGGAAAGGAGGAAAGGGGGGGCGACCCCCTAGTACAATTCGTTTTGGGCTACGGGGGCCGCGCGCCCTGCCTCCTCTCTTCCACCACTTGGCCCATGAGGCCCAATACTTCTTCCCCGTATTCCCATAACTCCTCAGTACTCCGAAAAATACCCGAATCACTCAGAACCTTTCCGATGTCCGAATATAGTCGTCCAATATATCGATCTTTACATATCGACCATTTCGAGACTCCTTGTCATGTCCCCGATCTCATCCCCGACTCCTAACTACCTTCGGTACATCAAATCACATAGACTCATAATACTGATCGTCACCAAATGTTAAGCGTGCGGTCCCTACGGGTTTGAGAACTATGTAGACATGACTGACACGTCTCCGGTCAATAACCAATAGCGGAACCTGGATGTTCATATTGGCTCCTACATATTCTACGAAGATCTTTATCGGTCAAACCACATAACAACTTACATTGCTCCCTTTGTCATCGGTATGTTACTTGCCCGAGATTCGATCGCCGGTATCTCAATACCTAGTTCAATCTCGTTACCGGAAAGTCTGTTTACTCGTTCCGTAATTCACTATCCCACAACTAACTCATTAGTTGCATTGCTTGCAAGGCTTATAGTGATGTGCATTACCGAGAGGGCCCAGAGATACCTCTCCGACAATCGGAGTGACAAATCCTAATCTCGATCTATGCCAACTCAACAAGTACCATCGGAGACACCTGTAGAGCACCTTTATAATCACCCAGTTACGTTGTGACGTTTGGTAGCACACAATGTGTTCCTCCAGTACTCGGGAGTTGCGTAATCTCATAGTCATAGGAACATGTATAAGTCATGAAGAAAGCAATAACAACAAACTAAACGATCATCGTGCTAAGCTAACGGAATGGGTCAAGTCAATCACATCATTCTCCAATGATGTGATCCCGTTAATCAAATGACAACTCATGTCTATGGTTAGGAAACATAACCATCATTGATTCAACGAGCTAGTCAAGTAGAGGCATACTAGTGACACTCTGTTTGTCTATGTATTCACACATGTATTAAGTTTCCGGTTAATATAATTCTAGCATGAATAATAGACATTTATCATGATATAAGGAAATAAATAATAACTTTATTATTGCCTCTAGGGCATATTTCCTTCAGTTTTAGCATCACCCTTTAATGAGAACGGAAATAATTTAAGGATAAAGTAATTGTGACTTTTCTCATCATTAGTGAATAGGGTGGATATATCATTTAACTTAGTAAGATGTGCCACAACAGTTTTAGATTCATAGCCATAGAAAGGATCAGATTCAACCAAAGTAATTAACTCAGGATCAACAGAGAAATCATAATCCTTATCGGAAATAAAGATAGGTGAAGTAGCAAAAGCAGGGTCATATTTCATTCTAGCATTCAAAGACTTTTCTTTAAGCTTAACTAATAATTTCTTAAGATCAGATCTATCATTGCAAGCTAAGAAGTCTCTAGCAGTTTCTTCATCCATAACATAACCCTCAAGCACAACAGGCAATTCATATCTAGGGGGAGAATCTTCATCATCACTTTCATCAATATTATCAGTTTCAATAATTTCATTCTCTCTAACCCTAGCAAGTTGTTCGTCAAGAAATTCACCTAGTGGCACAGTATTATCAGGCATAGAAGTAGTTTCATCATAAGTGTCATGTAAAGCAGAAGTGGCATCATCAATAACATGCGACATATCAAAATGAATAGCAGGAGTAGGTGTCGCAAGTTTACTCAAAACAGAAGGTGAATCAAGTGCAGAGCTAGATGGCAGTTCCTTACCTCCCCTAGTAGTTGAGGGAAAAATCTTGGTTCTTTGATCTTTCAAGTTCTTCATAGTGACCAGAAAATATAAATCCCAAGTGACTCAAAGAATAGAGCTATGTTCACCGGCAACGGTGCCAGAAAATAGTCTTGATAACCCACAAGTATAGGGGATAGCAACAGTTTTTGAGGGTAGAGTATTCAACCCAAATTTATTGATTCGACACAAGGGGAGGCAAAGAATATTCTCAAGTATTAGCAGCTGAGTTTTCAATTCAACTGCACCTGGAAACTTTATATCTACAGCAAAGTATTTAGTAGCAAAGTAATATGATAGTAGTGGTAACGGTAGCAAAAGTAATATTTTTGGTTTTATAGTGATTATAACAATAGCAACGGAAAAGTAAATAAGCGAAGAACAATATGTGAAAAGCTCGTAGGCAATGGATTAGTGATGGATAATTATGTCGGATGCGATTCCTCATGCAATAGTTATAACATAGGGTGACACAGAACTAGCTCCAGTTCATCAATGTAATGTAGGCATGTATTTCGAATATAGTCATACATGCTTATGGAAAAGAACTTGCATGACATCTTTTGTCCTACCCTCCTATGGCAGCGGGGTCCTATTGGAAACTAAGGGATATTAAGGCCTCCTTTTAATAGTGTACCAGACCAAAGCATTAACACATAGTGAATACCTGAACTCCTCAAACTATGGTCATCACCGGTAAGTATCCCGATTATTGTCATTTCGGGGTTAACGGATCATAACACATAATAGGTGACTATAGACTTGCAAGATAGGATCAAGAACTCACATATATTCATGAAAACATAATAGGTTCAGATATGAAATCATGGCACTCGGGCCCGGATGACAAGCATTAAGCATAGCAAAGTCATAGCAACATCAATCTCAAAACATAATGGATACTAGGGATCAAACCCTAACAAAACTAATTTCATTACATGATAAATCTCATCCAACCCGTCACCGTCCAGCAAGCCTACGATGGAATTACTCACGCACGGCGGTGAGCATCATGAAATTGGTGATGGAGGAAGGTTGATGATGACGATGGCGACGGATTCCCCTCTCCGGAGCCCCGAACGGCCTCCAGATCAGCCCTCCCGAGAGAGAATAGGGCTTGGCGGCGGCTCCGTATCATAAAATGCGATGAATCCTTCTCCGTTATTTTTTTCTCCCCGAACACGATTATATAGAGTTGGAGTTGAGGTCAGAGGAGCACCAGGTGGGCCACGAGGCAGGGGGGCGCGCCCAGGGGGTAGGCATGCCCCCACCCTCGTGGACAGGGTGTGGGCCCCTAGCCTTGATTCTTTTGCTAGTATTTTTTATATATTCCAAAAATAATCTCCGTTGATTTTCAGGTCATTCCAAGAATTTTATTTCTGCACAAAAATAACACCATGGCAATTTTGCTGAAAACAACGTTAGTCCGGGTTAGTTCAATTCAAATCATGCAAGTTAGAGTCCAAAACAAGGGAAAAAGTTTTTGGAAAAGTAGATACGATGGAGACGTATCAATGGCCCAAGACTCGGAAGTATGAGCCGCCCGATGATGACTTGCCTGGTAAGACAAGGCGACTTAGAAACCAAGCTGGTCACGTTGTGTGATCCGGTTCGGACTCTTGTAAGCCGCCGGGCCTCGACCTGTGTGTATAAAGGCGAGACCCGGTGGAGGGTTAACTCAAGAAATAATCAATCGATAGCTAGGTCAAGCGTAATCGCCCCCTTGTAATCGAAACTCAAGTAATACAACTAGAAGCAGGACATAGGCTTTTACCTCGTTGTGAGGGGCCGAACCTGGGTAAACTCTTGTGTCCTTTGTCCCGCTCAACCCCTTTGAGCTAACCTACATTGCGATGGCTCCACACCTAAGTCCTTTCACAAGGGCATCTGCCGTGACAAAACCATGATAGAATCGCTATTGCATGCCGTTGATCTACTGCCCAGTATCGAGCGATGTATGGATGCTTACAGAAGGTTCCTTGTCAGCTACCTTGGTTCTCTAATTGCCTTGCAACTGGATCTTTCTTCTGATTCTAGCAAAGGGAAAGACAATCTGGTTATACCCTCACATGCGATACTAGTTGGCGTGGTGCCGCTCACATGGCGTACCCCTAAAGCTGTTTGGGTTAAACTAAACATTGATGGCTCCTATACCATGGATGGTACAGTCGGTGTAGGCGTGCAGGTATGTTGTTGAGAGATGACAAGGGTGAAGGAAATATGCCCTAGAGACAATAATAAAGTTGTTATTTATATTTCCTTATATCATGATAAATGTTTATTATTCATGCTAGAATTGTATTAACCGGAAACTTAGTACATGTGTGAATACATAGAGAAAATA